>NW_022984953.1:860531-935174 GCF_010015565.1 Dissoconium aciculare CBS 342.82
ACATTCATCTCACATCCTCCAGCCTCTCGACGTAGTATGTTTCTCACCGCTGAAGAGAAAATACTCTGAGCGTGTCAGAGGCTTGGCACGGAACCGCGTCTTCTATATCAACAAAGAGAACTTCCTTCCAGCCTTTAAGGACGCGTTTTTCGACGTGTTTACGAAAGAGAACTGTCGAAAGGCCTTTGAGGCAACAGCGATAGTCCGTACAGACGCGCAAACAGTCATTGATCGTCTTGATATACGTTTACACACCCCTCCTCGACAGCTATTACCGGAAGCAGCATGGGAGTCCCAAACACCAAGCAATTCGCATGAATTCGGATCTCAATCACGGCTGATTAGTAGCTCTTTCCTTAGATCTCCACCCGAAGCTAAGGAAGGGTTCTCACAGTTGGTAAAAGGTGCTGAGTTGATGCTCCATCAGAATGTACTTCAAGCTGCACGGATTACAGAGCTTGAAGAGCAATTAGCAGTATTAACTAAGAGAAGATCGCGCAAACGGAAGCAGATACAGCAAGGTGGATCTATAGAGTATGGTATTAGAGCATTGCAGGCAGGCGTAGATGCGGGTCTGAGTGCTCAACAATCGAAAAGGACTCGTGATAAAGCTGGTCCTGAACGAGGACTTCTAACTCAACGACGATGTGGAAACTGCGGAATAGCTGGACACAACTCGCGAACCTGCCAGCAGGATAGAGATGCTCCTTCTGAATCACATCCTAGCATAGCAGCTGTATAACTAGGTATGTAGTCAAATAAACCATGTTTGCAGTCACCTCATTTTCAATGCCAAGGAAAAGTGGCGGGTTCGGTGGTGTGGCCGGCTCGCTGATGGATTACGTTATATTATATAAGCTTTTATACTTTTAAAAGAATAGAATATAATATAAATAAGAGAGAGTTATATAATAAAAAATAAAAATAAAAAGAGAATACAAACTTTTAATAGCTCTCTATTTTAAGCTAATTATAAAAGTTAAAAATATAACTTAATAATAAGAAAAAATATCTTCTTAATAACTATCTAATACTCTTCTTAGAGTACTACTTTTAGTATCTTAGTACTTCAAAAAAATATAAAAGATTTAAAAAATAAAATCTATAAAGTAAAGAACTATTTATAAGAATCTAATATTCTAATAATTAAGGTATAATTATATAAATAGATTACTATACCTCTAGAGATTATTTCTAGAGTACTACTAGTAGGTTAGTTTAATATATTAACTATATACCTTTTTAGACTCCTCTATAGACTATATACATCTAAGAAATAAATTATTATACTTAAGAGATAATTAATATATATTATTTTAAGTATCGAATTATAAATAAATAAATAGACTTTAATTTATCTATAAAGGAGTATTAATATCTAAAGCTACCTAATCTAAAATATAGAATCTCTTTTATCTATCTTTAAAAAGTAAAATAATAGACCTCTGTAGAATAAAATTAAGCTAGAAAAATATTTCTAAGCCCTAAAATAGAAGAAAATTAGGAAGTTATTTTTATCTCTAGACTCTTAGTAAATCAAATACTTAGTATATACTTAGAAGACTTAGAAGGATAATAAATAAAGTAATTATATTACCTATTATTATTTTAATCTTAAAGTTATAAAAAACAATTATTTTCTATTATTTAAATAATTTAAGAGCTTTCCTCGAAGTCCCTAGTTATAGATTATATAAAGTATTTAGCTCTATTCTCTTATATTTATAGAAAAAATTTAATATAAGAAATATTAGTAGGATCTATTATATATTATAATCTAATTAAATAAGTTGACTAATTTAGAGGCCTATTTATTAATCTTCTACTAAATATATTAACTTAGAAACTAAAATGATCATTTTTTAAATTATATTTATAAATAATTTAGAATACTAATTTAATAGATCTAATACTTTAGTAATAAAAAGAAAGGAATAATAAAAAAGAACTATTAGTAGCTTATAATAAATATACTATAGAATCTATTACTAAAGAGAAAAGCTTTTATATATCTTAATAATATATAATAAAATATATTTTATTAATATTCTAAATACTTTAAATACTAGGGAATAAAATATTTTAGATTAATTAATTATCTATTCTATACTAAAAGCTATTTAGTAGTATTATATAAATATCTAGAATAATATAGTAGAAGAAGATACTAGGTATTAAGACTAGTAGAATCTAGATATAGCTACCTACTTTACTTTAGGAAATATAATAGATTCTATTTTCTATATTAAAGAAACACGTTTATATATATTAAATTAATATAAATAATAGTAAAGCTACTATTAAAAATATCCTAAATCTAGTAGTATAGCTAGAAATAAATATTATCTTTATATAAGAGCTATAGCTAGTACTAATATAGTAAAGGAAGAAGCCTATAGTAAACTATATATAATTTCTATAGAATTATATTTATTCTTTATATAGATTATCTTATCTATATTAAAAGAGAATTTTATAATATTACTTTATATCTACTAAATTGTATTTTCTTCTTAATACATAATATATTTCCTTGCTTTTAATATATACTATACTTTATCTAAAATTCTAATTATAAGTACTATAAACTTCTTATTAAGATAGACTATATTAGTACTACTTTATTTAAAATATAGGTATTTAGATAGATAGTATAGTAAGCTCTAATAGTACTATTTTTTATTTATAAACTAATAGAGAATTCATTCTAAGCTTTTAAATAGTATATATACTACTTATAAACTAATAAATAGTTTTATTTCTAGATTTATAAACATCTTATATTATATAATATTCCCTTTATTATAAGTAGAACTTTATTTAGATTATAGAACTATATAAGTTCTACTTCTAAAGGTTATAAGGTAGACTTATATTTATATTATAAAATAGTATGTTTAAAGTCTTCTTAGTTTCTATTTATTTCTAAAAAGTAATTACTATCTAGTAGCTTCTTTCTATATTTTTCAGCTTATAATTTTTTCTTTAATTTTTTTAATATTTTTAATATTTTTTTAGTCTAAGTATTATAAATTTGGCTAACTAATTTAATTATAATAACATAGTAGTTTTTAAGATAGTATAGTAATTAAGAAGAGTTGTTACGATCCTTTACGGCCCGGAGCAGCGCTATAGTCAGAGCAGCTGCTCTCGGCAGTCGACAGCCGACTTGGAGAGCTAGGGGTCATGTGACCAGCTAACCCTAAGGAGCAGGACCAAGGAGCAGAGATCTGCTCCCGATCCTTACTCCTAGATTAGTACGACGGAGCAGGCAGGAGCTCTAGTACCTTGATCTATATATTTCCTTTATACCTAGTTCATATATATAGGCAGGACGAGTAGATCTTATATCTACTCGTATTAAACTTATATTACTAACCTTCTATTTGAAATCAGATAATTCCCTTAAAACCCTCGTATATTTATTATATAGAATAATCCCCTTGAGTAGCTTCTCTAATAGGAAGTTAACCCGTAATAAGAGTTTATAAAGCTTAGCTAATTTAAAAGCTAAGAACCGAATTTAAGATTACTTCTTACTTTTTATTTATTTTTATAAGAAGAGAGTAACTATTTAGTTATTTTCGTATTTTTAAATTTCTTATTTCTATTTCTTAAAATAAATAAATATAGTATAGATATAAGGTAGTCTTCTAAAGTATAGTATTTTTTATTTCTTAGGACTGTTTATAAATAATTAAAATTTCTTTTATATATAAGTATTTATATTACTTAGAAAGTAATCTGAATTATTAATACTTATTTTATATTTATACCTTAATACTTTAGTAGTACTCTTAAGCCTACTTCTATAATAGATTAAAATGTACTAAAATACTAAGGATCTAGATTAGGAAGGTTAACCGATTACGTAATTTTATATTCAAGCTAACTAATTAAAGCGTTTGTCCTATACTTATATTCTTGCTACGTATAGACCTTTACTTCGCTTTAGTATACTCTACTTAATAATTAATACTAATCTCTTAGAGAAGCTATATTATATACCTTTAATAATATTATATTTATATCTAAGCGGACCTAGTCCTATAACCTATAACTCTAAGGTATAAGTAGTATTTATTACAAAAACTTATATATTTACTACTTATAAAGAAGTCTAGTAAGTAATAGTAAGTAAGGCTTATAGATACTTATAATATATAAGCTATATAAATAAATACTTATTTATAATTATATATAGTTATATAATTATTTCCTTACACTTAGTAATAAAGAGTATATTTAAGTAGGATAAGTAGAGCTTATATTTACTTATATTAAATTTATATTACTAATATTCTATATAAAGTTAAATAACTCCTATTGATTCTAATCTAGTATATATAATCTAGAATAATCTCTAAACTTGCTTCTTATATAAGAAATTAACCCGTAATAGATAGTTTCTCTATTTATTATATATAAAGTAAAGAGCTTAGGGAAAGAAAAGCCTTTAGATTTAGTACTTTTATAAAAAGTATTTATTTACTCTATTTCTCTTCTATAGAATAGAAGTAAGTATATAACTACTTTATACTAGCGTTTATTAGTAAAAGTTATTTATAATTTATATTACTTATAATATATAGAATTAGAGTAAGTTTACTTTTCCTTTTTAAGTCTTATAAGAATATTTAGTTTTTATATCCTAATAGATAATAAGGATCTTAATACTCTTAAGAAAGCTTCTAGTTATATTTAATAAACTATAACTCTACTTATTACTTTAAAACCAGATTTATTAAAAATAGCTAAAATTAGCTATAAGTAGCTTCTTAAAAATTGGGGCTTATTCAAATAGTACTAAACTTATTCTTCTATCTTTAAATTAACTTTTAGCTTACTAGAATTAAAGAACTAAATATAATTAGACTATATAGTATATAGTTTATAAAAGACTTTTATCTAATATACTTATAATTATTTTATATACTATATTAAACTAAAGTAGTAGAAGTTATAGCTTAAAAGTACTAAATAATTTTACTTAAAAAAGGAAAGTACTTATTTTAGAAAGAAAAAATATATAGCTTAGAGTATTACTTCTAAGAAGCTATTAGCTAAAAGATAGGAATTAGTATTTATAAATAGATACTCAGAATAGAAACCTTATAATATAAATAAATAAATAATTGAAATATTAAGATTTTAGGAGGTTAATAAGTAATATATATACTAAATAGCTTTAGATTTCTATATAAAATAAGTCTAAAATTAATAAATAGAATAAGAAAATAAATTTCTCTTATAGAGTAAAATAATATATAAGTACTAGAGTTAGATTTTTTATAATACTAATATAGATCTAGTAAATATTTTGAAATTCTTTATAAAAGAATTACTATTTACTTTTTTTTTAAAAATACCTTCTAGGATAGCTTAAATTAGAGTATAAATTATAATATTTATTTTATCTTATTAAATTAAGTTATATATAGCTTGCCTTAATATAGGAGAGCTAAGTAAAATTAAAATAATACTTAAGTATAATCTTTATAAAGAGAAAGTTTAATAAACTTAAGATATAGTAGACTTACTAAAATAATATTATAAACAGATCTAGAACCTATAAGATTATATATAATTGAATTTACTTTAGAGAAGCTAGATATAATTTGTTACTACTTAGTCATTATTATTAAGTCCTCTCTTCCTAAGAGCTTTATAAAATAAGTAGAATAATATAATTCTCTTAATTTAATATACTTAATAAAGAGGTAATGTAGGCTAGCTATATAATCCATTATATAGTAGCTGAAATATTTAGGGTAATATATACTATTAAACACCTCCTATATTACTATATATTAGCGTACTATAAGTATCTAAGCTTATACTTATATAACTAGATGTAGGAATATTAATAATAGTAGAAGTAATACTATATTCTAACTGTAAATACTTATTTAAGTATAGATAGTATTTTTTCTACCTGATACTAGTAGTATAATATCTATACTACTTAAAACTTTAGTACATTCTCTTCTATATAATATATACCTTATATATCTTAATTTATTTTATATATTGTATTTAATATTACCTAACTACTTAAACATTTTAGTAGAGTACTTATTTATTTATTTATTATATATAATACTATAAACCTATATAGAAGTCTAAGACTATATAAGATGCTTACTAAATGTATACCTAGATATTCTTAACCATAATATTATACTACTTATTTTCTCTAGTAAGTATATATACTCTTCTCTTCTATTATTATTTTAAGATTCTCTAGGGCAGTACTACTTTTATAAGGTAATAAAGGGGTACTAGGAGTAGAGTTACTACACTTCTAGGTAAAATGTCTTTAGAGACTCTAAAATACTTTTTAGGGTAATAAGTCCCTAAAAGGTTATTCTATAGACTTAATATTTAGTGCTTATGTACCTAGTACTTACTATTGCTTTGAGATTATTATTACCTATCTTTATTTAAGCCTCTCTATAGTAAATAAAAAAGTATTATAGGTAGTTAGATAAAAGCCTAAGATATGATAATCGATTAAGCTCAAAGCTTGTAGAAAGTAAGCTATAAATTAATTATAGATATTGAAGTATATAAATTATATACTCTAAATATAATATAATAGTATATAGGTAGGCTTTACTAGGGTAAAAAGCTTCTCTAGGGATAGAGACGTAATATCTATTAGCTTTATATAATTAGAGGGGTTTAGGCATCTTTAGTATCTTTTAGAATTAAAAAAGTCCTACTTATTATATAATTAATTTTAGTTATTATATTTCCTATCTCAAATAGTTATAGTCTTAAGTATCTTATAAAAGTTTAAACTTCTCTTATTTAGTTTAAAGTATAAATGATTAGATAAATAAAACTATTAGCTAATATATTAAATATACTACTATAATAAAGAAAGCATAAATTTAAGAACTTTAAGAGGATATTAAGAAAAGTACTCTAGTCTAATTTAAGTTAAAAAAGTTATTAGTAGAATAACTCTATTAGATATAATAGGAGATCTAGTCCCTATACGGATTTATTCTTCTTATATAATTCTATTATATTAATACTATAGAATTAACTTTAGAATACTTTTCTATTATAAAGTTATAAGAATGACCCTTTAACCTTAAATTTACTATAAGCTCTCTTTCTTCTAGTCTTATTAAATAGATATAGTAAAATTATATTTATAAGCCCTAATATCCTATATTTATTATACTATCTATAATAGATACTCTAAGTAAGCCTTAATATATTTAATTTTAGGAGATTGAACCAGTAGAATTTAGAATAAACTTTCCTATTTAAAGTAGGAAATAATTATCTAATTGTTCCTTTTTAATTTGTTTATAAAATCAAATAAATTGATTTCCTTAAAAATTCTTAATAATTAAGAGATACTATAATTTGTAACTTTAATAACCTCTATATGTTTAATATAGATATATTATAGTTAGGTACAGATATAATAAAATAGATTTCTAGTCTATAGAATTTATTCCTTATTTTAAATCTACTAAAATATAAGACCTATTGTCTAATCTTAAGATAGCTAGTTTAAAGAAATATTAGATAGAAAACAATAAGAAAGCAGAATTTATTTCTCTATCCTTTAATCTTTTTCATATCTCTATAGGGAAGATTTTATATATAATATAAGATTATAGGTAAAATAAGGAAATAGATAGTAAATATCAGGCAAAATGTGTTAATTTTCTTAGAGTTTACCTTTAATTATAGATTAAATACTTTATCTTACTAGAGTTTTCTAAACTAAATCTTAAATATATAGAAGTAGGGTATATTAGTCTAGTACTAGAAGGATTACCCTTTAATAAAAGTTTTTTTTTATTTCTCCTTCTTATTCTCTATTAAGAAGGTATTAATAAACGGCCTTCTCTAGATCTAAAAAGCTCGTCAAACTAGGTTTAGAAGGTCCCTAAGGTATTATAATCTATAAGAGTATTAATCTATTTAATAAGGAATAACTTATAGAAAGTTATATTACTCTATCTAATTATATTAATATTACCTTACTCTTAATATTTTAAGGTATACTAGTATTCACTTATTTCTCCTATTTTTAAAGGAGAAGAATAGATTTTCTTAATTTTTATAAGATAGGGAAGTTTAAGAATATAAAGATACTTAGCTCTAAAGAGCTAGACATTTAGTAAATATCTACTTAAGAGCTTTTCTTTCTTTCTCCTTTAAACCTTTATATTTTTATTCTATTTAGAAAGCTATATCCTCTTTTTCTTTTATAAGATTTAAGGTTTTTTAGACTTTAAAAGCCTCTCTAAAGTATATAAAGTAAAACGACCTCCTAAATAGTTAAAATATAGTAATTAGTTATTAATTAAAGATCTTTTACATATTTAAGATAATCTAAGAATTCTAATTCTCTAAGATCTTACTAATATAATATAAAGCTTAATACCTATATTCTTTAGGTATAATAGGGCTAATATTATATATTTTAAGTTATATAGGCATTTTAGGCTATAAAATTATATTTAGAAGCAAACTGTAGTATTGTAACCTAAGCTATAGTTCTATAAATATACTAGATTATACTTTTTATATAATAGTAGAATTATTATTATATGTATTCCAAACTAAAAAAACCTTAAAACAAAGCTATTAGTATAAATCTAATTATAAGTATAAACTATAGAAGTTTTTATTTTGAAATAAGTTAGCTTTTCTAGGACTATATTTTCTAGATCCTTAAAATTTTAATTATTATACTATATAAGATATAGTTATAATTATTATAGCTCTTACTTAATATATTATATATTCTACTTAGTAGGCTAATTAGTTAAGAGTCTAAGTAGTAAATAGCCTAGACTAGATAATTTCTTATATAGATAAATAAATTTAGTAATATATTTAGCGTTAATAAGTTTTATAACTAGCGAACCCTCTTTGAACTCTTTTAATCTTATAAGAGATTAAATTAATATAAATATAAGAAATTTTAAAATACACTTTAACTTTACTCTAGTAGTTAATATAGTAAAATTATAAATAGGGAAACTTCTTAGAGAGAAGCTTTTAGTATAAGCTTTTAGTTTAAGCCTAGCTAATATTGTAAGGCTATAAAGATATTAACTAGCTTTTAATAAGTTGACTTTTTAAATATTAGATAATATAGTAGTTAAAAGTTGAGAATAGTAATCTATATAGAACATAGCTAGAATTTTAAGAGTTCTAGATTAAGATACTAAGAATTTTCAGCGATTTCCCTTAATACGGTAAGTAGAAATCTTTTTAAAAAAGTAAGGAATAGAATTTAAAGAAATTACTTTTAAAAAGATATTAGCTAAAATAGAAGAATTAAAAATAAAAATAGAGTACTCTAAGCTAGGAGTTTTCGTAAATGCTCGATATTTCTTATTATCTATATTTTAGTAAAAACTAGTCTATTTTCTACTATCTCTTTTCTTAATAAATAGCTTATATATTTTCCTCAGGTATAATACTAGGTAACGTAGGTACAAACCTTTTAGAAATTAAAAGAAAATTAGAAACCCCCTCGAAATTTATAATTCAAGATCTCGGCCTCTTTACCCCTAGAGAGGTGTCTTTATATATATTAGAGAAGATGAGACAGCTTAGAGAATCTTTTAGAAGAAGAAAAAGGAAGTATAATAGCCTTAGGGAATACTAAACCTTAAATAATGTCTATAAGCTAGTCTTAAAAATCGAATTCCAAAAATCATTTTAAGAATCCTAAATCACTTTATATTAACAATTACGACGTTTCTACCCTTAGAGATAGCTTCTTTTATCTTAGAGAAGTTTAGAGGATTTAAACGACTAATATCTAGCAATAGGATTCAGTATTAAATAATATAAGTAACGTTCTCTTAAAAGTTCTTAAAGTGTATATTTACTAGAAGTCTAGTTTTATAGAGCTTAACGTTCTATATAGTTCAAGACCCTTATATAGTACGAAAATAGTATAATACATAAACTATATAAATAGATAAGTAATACCTATATAAATTTAATCAGCTATAAACTATAAATTACTTATAGATAAAAGTAGCCTAGGCTATAAGATATCCTCTACTTAAATAAACGTGCTAATAGCGAAAAATCTAATACATTCTTATAAATATATAAAAAATAGAGAAAATTAACTAAGCAAATTATCAGAATTATATTTATAATATTAAATCTAGGCATCTCTTGTCTAGCGAACTCTAGGCGGCGTTTCGTTCATGTTTTTGAACCGTCTTTTCTCGAAGGCTAAGGTCTCGGTAACATGGATAACGAGTAGAAAGAGAAATACAGCAAGAACAGTGCTTAAAGCAACGAGGGGCGCAAGGATTGAGAATATGGCGAACCCAGCGCAAGCTTGTTGGAAGGTAACAGATCCGGCAAGTCTGTCGGTTGCAAGTCCAATTTGCATTGCTTGGAGTACGATAAGTAGATATGCCAGAGATCCACCGATCAGCCGCAAGTTGTCTTTGAATGTGTCGCCTTTCTGATTATGAGCAGTCAAGTTTGAGTAACCGTACAAAACGTCTGTAATGGTCTTCGCTCTGAGCCTGTATATCTTGTTGAGTCGGCCGAGTCTGAGTTCGCCGTAATAATACCGTCCATCAATCTGTGCGTATATCTCATTTCCGGGGAAGTGATCTAGAAAAGTCCACACCAATTGCTGCCAATCACCCCAACATAACGAGCCGGGCAGCAATCTTTTGGCCTGAGCAATACTGAAGTCGCTCTCGTGTCTGACCAACGCGGTATAAGAGAACAGCAGACCCCGAGCAGATTTGACCAACAGTAGCCCGTCCTCGCTGTCTGACCGTAGATGGGCAGTCCAGAATTTCCGGTCTAGAAGGTATCTCGGCAGTGGCTTCACAAATATGGTACCTTTCTTCCAAACGAGATGCAGGTCGATGGATTCGGACAAGACAAGTTGACGTGAGAGGAGGAGCTGTTGGTGGAGTGGACGTGGCGGGAGCGGTCGACCAGCGAGCCAGATGAGATGCTCGATTTTATGAAACCGGTGTGGATACAAGTCCCTCTTGAGGAAATCGTATTCTATCGGTATTGGTTTTGCGATGTGATGTTCGCCTGTCGCGATGGTCGCAGGCAGAGCAGCATCTGTTGATTGGGCGCTCCATTGACCTAGCGGCCATTCTGGGCGGTACGCGCAGTCCGCGCTTAAGCCCACATTCTTCTCGTCTGACAGCATCTCGCTCTTCGGATGGTTTCCTTTTCACATTGGGCCTGCGACGAAATGTGTGAAGGCTTCACTCGCAGATTCACCAATACCACACTGTGTAGCAGGCTGACATACACAGTCACGTGAGCTGCTGAGCTTTGTGGCGAAGGATCAGGCAGAGATGTGGAGACTTTCGGTCGATCGATTTGATTGGCGGTCAAACGTCAGCTCGCATAATAAGGCATCCTGCAGCAAGTACAAGGAATGATAGTGGGCGGATTTAGGTTTGAGAGATCCTTCATCCCTGGTCCTTGCATTTTTCTCCACACGGTGATTGGTGAGCAATTATTGAAGGTGGCTCAGCTCACGATCCTTGCCGACGGGCCTGAAAGTCTTCGTTGTGATTACTCGAATCACACGCCTACCGGGAAGATGGTCTCTGCGCCGACAAGCCGGGACCGCGATCCCACGTCAGCACCGGACGTGCCGATTGATGCATTCCTGCGGCAATCGCTAGCGTATCTCACCGGTCCTGATGTCGTATAGCGGTGATCTTGGGATATCTCTTGAGACGCAATGAGCATTAAAATGCAGACTTCCCGCGAATTTTGCGAGCCATGTACTATATATTACCACCGAATGATCCATCCTACAATCAGATCCAGCACCATCAGCTAAGTAGGCGTTTTCAAAATGTCCCAAGACATCCAGCCGGCCACGCCTGAAGTGTCACTCGATGAAACTGCCAAACATGGAAGATCAAAGCAGGGAATGAAGATCTATTGGCCATGCAACGAAAAAGACAATTCCACTATCGAGTAGGGCATGCTTAGCTCATGACTTGATGTCTGAGAAACTAATCAAAATGTTGTTTAAGCATCATTGCAGTCCCCGGTCTGGGAGCCAATCCGGAGGCAAGCTTCACCTGGAACGACGAGACATCAAAGAATCGTGGCTTCAACTGGCTCGAGGATGAAAAGGGCCTCCACCAAGATCTCCGTACCGCACGCATCGTCTTATTTGAGTATCCATCTGCGTACACTGGTCCACGCGCAGTCAAAGTGACCATCTACGATCTCGGCAACGCTCTCCTCGATTTCATCCGAGGCATACGTCGAGTAGGTCATTATGAGATAGACAGGAAAACGTATCTGACCAAGGGTATCAGGATGTCAAGCGGCCTCTGATACTCATCGGGCACAGTATGGGCGGTCTCGTCATTGCCAAGGTATGAAGGACGCCCCGTTGAGCCCACGAAAGCCCCTGTGTTGACCTTCATTGCAGGCTCTAGACCTATCGTATTCAAAGCGCAAGGACTTCCCTTATCTTTTCGAATCTTGCACAGCATGTCTTTTTTTTGGCACACCGTTTCATGGTGTTGATCTGAAGACTGCGAGGATGATGGCTTCGCGCAAATACGGCGTGGATGCACCGGTCTACAAAGCATTGCCCGAGTTTCTAAAGGAAGGCAGTGATGCCCTCGGCGAGTTGAGATCCAAACTCAGAGAGCACCAAACCCGCACGCTACAGCCGATGATGGATTTCCACTGCTACTTCGAGCTGGACAAAGATGTTGCCAAAGATGTCGTATATGTTGACAAAAGCTCGGCAACACTCGATGATGTTGACAGCTCGCAGCTCAGCCGCACTCACGCCAATCTTGTGAGATTTGACGGGCCGTCAGATCCGCAATATGAACAACTGGTCGGACAACACATTCTGAACTTTGCGAAACGTGCAGAGAAAAACGTCAAAGCGAGGCTTAAGCACTCAAGCACCTTATACATCGACCCGGAGAAGGTAAAGGCGATTGAGGAGTTACTTGACGGTGAATCCATGGCAACAAAGAGGAAGAAGAAGATGACGAAGACGGGCGCAGAGAAGGACGTCTTTATCAAGGAACCTGCTTTTCAAGCATGGATTCGCGGTATTGGCGTCCAAACGCCATACTTGTTTGTCAAGGGTGAGGAGGGAAGGGGCAAAACCCAGACGACGCTGACGGTACTCCATGAAATCGACAAACGCCGCGATGAAGCAAATAATAGTAATGTACCTAACATATTTAGCGCGTTCTACCTTTGTGATCCAGCGGAGAACAACTCCGCCGAAGAGCTCCTCAAGTCTCTGTTGCTGCAGCTCATCAGACAAGATGATACGCTAGCAGTGCACGCGAAGAAGTTCTTACCATCGGACAAGCAGGAGGACATGATACGCAAAGGTCCAAATCCAAGTCTCCACCTGGAGAACCTTTGGCAATGTCTGCTCGATATGCTGGCCGACGATTTCACACTTCGCAAGATCTACATCATTGTCAATAATGCCCATCATCTAGCATTCTCTGAGCAGGCTCAAGCGACGAACTCCAGGTTTTTTGACTTGCTCAATAGAGATATCCTCTCGACCGATGATCACCGATTACATCAGCACCGATGGATGTTTACCAGCAGGGAATATGGTCATTTCAAGCTCGGTTTTGAATCTTTCGTATCGTCGTCTCAGCAGTCGCAAATTTCCGTCTCCGATATCATTCAGAACCCATCCGTCCCTGCGATGATCGACCTGAACGATGCTAAATACTGGTCCGAGATCAAACTAGGCATCCAAAACCATGCCAATGAGCGAGTGGAGAACCTGCAGATGATCAAGAAGTTCGGACTTGCCATGCCCTATTGGGCGAAGAGTATCATCGGTAACAAAGCGCCCGACATGCGATGGGTTGATGTGGTTTGCATGCACCTAGAAGCGCTTCCAGAAACAGCGACTGATACCAAGGTCCGTAAAACGCTTGAGCGCCTTGAGCGTGACTTCAACGTCCTGCTTCGTGGACTATGGAATGCCGTGAGTAAGACTCCTTGCTAGTGGATGGTGTGTTTTAGTACTGAAACGGTCGCGAAGGTTTTGACACGAAGCACCCCGGATCCGGATGATATCAACGAGATGCTGCGCGCTTTGGTGTTGACATACGATGACCCGTCGGAAAACGAGTTACTTGTGTTGTGTAACCTCTGCGGAAAACGGAACTACCTCCGTCAGCTAGTCACTAGCTGCAAGCCTCTGTTGACAGTCGGTAAACGACACGACGGAGAGTTCGTCATCTCTTTCGCGAACCGTGATGTCAAAGATCACCTCAGACGAGAAGCAAAGGAGATTTTGAAATTGAACGAAGATGAGACTTTGAGGCAACAGATGCTGCTTGCTTGGCGTTGCTTCAGTCATCTATCAGACTATTTGTCACAACGATCAGACGATGAGCATGAGCAAGAGCAGAGCAAGGAGCTCGGAATGGACGAAGACACCCCCTTTTATGATTTCGAGTACGGTAGTCCAGAGTCTGCGAGCGATTGGGGCGACACCGATACGCCGAGACCGACGCATGTCTGCGATGTTTGCGACCAGTGGATTGAAGGCACTCGATTTCATTGTTTGGAGTGCCAGGATTATGACCTGTGCGAAAATTGTCATGCGAAAGGCTTTCAGGAGAACGTGACAGGACACCAAGCCTCACACGCTATGCAGGACGTACTTCTGCGGCAAGAGGATGTGTCGGAAACGGCCGACAATGCGGGAGAAGCATCACCTACAACGGGGGTCGTTTCGAATCCACAATACAACACCAGGCTGGAAAAAAACGCGCAGGGGCAAGAGACTATCTCAGTCAATCAACCAGGCCTACATTACGCCGTGCGCTTTTGGCTCAGACATGGCCGTGAAGCAGGGGAAGACTTTGCTCTCCAGCTGAGTCAGCTTTCTAGATTCACCGAGCCCGGCTCCAACTTCATATCGGAGTGGCTCTATCTATACGACAGGATGCTTGAGGACAAAGACTCTGAGTTTCATACGATCGGCACCTTGTACATGAATTTGGGCTTGGCACAGAATGAGCGTTCTGCTGTGCTGACTGGTCCAGGAGAAGCTCACGAAGGCGAAAGACAAGCGGGGGAAGTGGAAGAAGTAGAGGTTGAAGCAATTGGGGGGCAAGCAACTGAATCTCAGGAAGTAGAGGATCAAGGAGCGGAAGATCGAGTTGCCGAACAGCAAGAAGCAGGGGACCAGGAGACAGGGGATCAGGTTTCGGAACAGCAGGAAGCAGAAGATCAGAAGAAAGAGCGCGAGCGGGCTGAGCGTGACGCAGACGTTCGTAGTTTCCTTCACCTGATTCGGCCAATTCATGTGGCTGCCGCGTTTGGGTACACGCATCTGTTGAGAGCCCTTACCCAGGGTCGAGGTCTAGCCGGTGCTGAAGACCAAGTACAGGGGTTCACTGCAGTAAGTCTTTCGGTCGACTCATGAAGCAGTAGCACCACCGAGACTGACGGATTTAGCTGCATTTTGCCGCCTCCAACGGTCATGTCGATGCGATTGAGTGTCTTCTCGGCTTGGGCTTGGACATCGATGCCGGGGATGGTTCTGTGGGGACCGCCTTGCACGTGGCATCCATGCGTAGTGCGGCGCCTGCCATGAAATGCTTACTGTCCAGGGCCAGGCCAGCAGATGCGAATGCCACAATGCTCAAGGCTGGCCCCGTGCTCAGCACTGCGATATTTGCTGGCAATGTCGAGGGGGTCAAGCTGCTCATCGAGAAGGGTGCAGAGTTGCACAATGGGAGCGATGACCTCCCTCAATCACTCTCTCTCGCAGCGATGTCAACGGGGGAGCTATTTGATGCTGTGATGGACGCCGGGCAGGGCAAGTGGACAGACGCCGACTTGGGAGATGCGCTGTACTACGCTGCCGGTTCCGGGAATGCCGTCACGATCTCCACCCTTCTCCAGACCCAGAGCGATATGCCGGCTGAGGTCGAGGATGAGGTTATGAGGGATGAGGAGACTCCGGCATCACAACCGCAGATCAGCTTGGTCGATTACCAGCGCTCACTGGACACAGCAGCCGAGGAGGAAGAATGGACCGTGGTGATGATGCTTCTTGACCATTGTGCTGGTGTGAGACTGGACTACTCGTACGCGTTCCGGCAGACTATACGCCCTGTCCTCTTTGAGGAACGTTTCCACCAGACAGGTGTCCTCGACAAATTGTGGCGCCTAGGACAGGAGTCTTTCACGCCGGAGCTGATAAATACTTGCCTCTATTGCGCTGCCGATTATCAGCGACCACTCGCGGTGAAATTCCTGCTGGAAACCTGTGGTGCCGACCCAGAGTCGCAAGGTGCAGAGTATGTTGACAGTAGCTGTGCCGAGTATGTACGAAGCTAACATATGGACAGATGGGGCAATGCATTGACTGCGGCGGCCAATGATGGGGAGCAGCTCATCGTCGACACCTTGCTGGAATACGTAGAAGTTCACGGACACGACGTCAAGACAGCCATCGACTCTCCACACGGTTTCGCACTCGAAGCCGCCGCGAGAGCCGGAAAGTTGGAGATTGTAAAATCGTTGGTCGAGCGAGGAGGCGACGTCAATCTGATTTCAGGTGAATTTCAAGAGCCTACCGTAGGCGCATATCATGCACCCAGCACCCCTTTGATCGCAGCGTGTTCGCAAGGCGAGCTCGATGTCGCGAAATATCTGCTGGAGCATGGGGCTCGATATGATTCCGGTGCGGGCCCGTACCAGTTCCCACTTATCGCAGCCACGGAAGAGCAAAGTGGTCCTGTCGTTGATCTTCTGCTTCAGCAATCTGATATCAATGTGAATGTTCGCGGAGGTGGCGGGGGCTCCACTCCGCTGATTCACGCAGCCCGTACCTTGCCCGTCTTCTACATCGAGGCCCTCGTGGAAAGAGGTGCCGATGTCAATGCGGTAAATGAGGATGGGGACACTGCGCTGATTGTCGCGGCACGATTTGACGACCTTCCATCAGTGGAGTACCTGTGCGATCATGGGGCAGACTTTATGCATTTCAACAAAGCCGGAGAGAATGCCATCACGGTCTCTATCGCCGAGGACCACGACGAATGCACCGAATACTTGAATAGCAGGATGTTGAACGTTTTGCGCGGATTGAAATCAGCCGCGGATGCTGGCAACACATTTGCGCAGAACTTGATCAGAGACCCCACTTCGGCACAAAGCAAGTTCGAGGCGCATGATGCGAACAACGCAGGTGCCGAGCGCGAGCTTCCCGATCCCGACGAGCACGAACTCGAAGCGGAAGTGTCTCGGTTGCAGACAGAGCTCGAACATGCCGTCGAGAGGCTTCGGCGGAGCCGTGGTCAACGTGCAAATCCGATCGGAAAGGTCGCGACAGGCGCGAAGAAACTCCGCAGTTTATTCTCGTCGATGACGCTGGGTGGGAATGATCGTAATCGTCATACGAGCACGGCTGGAGCCATCACGGATGACCATCATGGGAGCGAGAGCAGCATGCGACATACTGGAGTCGACGACGACGACGACGACGACGACGGCGCTGCTGCTGCTAGTGACGAAGACGACGATGATGACGATGGTGATGATAATGATGTCGAAACAGATGTCAGTGGTGGAGAGCAGGACGAGAGTACTCAAATGAGCCCCGATAAAAGTGATTTTGATGAGGCTGGGGGCTTTGAGAGCGAGCATTCATTCGATGACTAGCGATTCGGCACTTACTCTGGATGTAGTCAACGAGCATGTCATTATAGACACGCTCATCATCGAGGACTAGCTGGAGACGACATGGGAGACCGAATGAGATCGAATGCAAGGTACAGTAGTCATCGGGAAGGCAGCATGCCCTTCCATTTCGATGTTAGTACGTTTGGAAAGAATTCAAACCTGGAGGTGAGCATGTAGTTCACTGCCACGAGATACTGTAATTTGCCACGGACGACAAGGCCTGCGCGTGACATCCTGTCAGTGTTGTTTCAAGCAAGTCTGTCTGTGGTTGATCAAGTCAGACCTCGAGAGCACTTCGACGACCAATCCGATGCCTTGTCACTCAAATGAATAATGCCGATGTTTGTCTGTCTGCTTCCACTCCCAAGGATTCATCCGATTAGGAGGGAGCGGAGGAAGCTCAACGCACTTTACTGAAGCCGTCGGAGTGCCCCGTCCGACTTATGCCAGCGCTGTCTGGACTGGCCTCGTCCGTATCACGTTCACTGGTGATTCCGATCATTACTCGGGCTGAACCAAGAGACTCGCCAAGATGGGGCATACGAGCTGCTGGATTAGTCGCGATGGGAAACATGGCCAATAATGAGTAGTGCAGCAAGATGCGTTCGATCTCGACACCTGACTGTCCTCCTCCTCGTGCCGATAGCGTGAGTAGTAGATGGGGGACGACGAGAACGATGATGTAACCATACCTACTACTACCTACCTAGGTGGGCACCCAGGTAGGCAGTTACAGTAGACAATGGACCCTTGCACATGAACGGGCGCAGGGTCCATCCACTCGACGAAGGCTCATCATAACTCAGAGACCCTTGTTTTTTTCTCCAGCGTGAAACTTGGCATGGCTGTCACGTGATTGTCTCTCTGTGTCGTCAAAACATGGCAGGAACCCTCGTTTGGTGAATTGATTGACGTCACCCAGCGCCATCGTTCCTCTGCTGGTACATACATACAGTACTGGCCTATGTAGTACTGTATATGGAGCGACTGGACTGGACCCTGAATTCTCATCATCAGTCAGTGCATATCACATACTTAACCTCTGGTAAGTAGGTAAACCAACAATTCCGACCCGACTGGCGACATCTGCCCAGTGCAGTGACCACACTTCCTTTTCCTTCATCCTCCTCCGGCTGACGGTGATGATCCCAACCGCGCGGTCTGTGCAGTAGTATGTGATAGCATCTACCTAGGTAGGTAACGATGATACAGACCCCTCCCTACCAACAACCATGGATGATGGTGATGATGATGATGTCGTGGTGATGATGCTGGTGACGATGCTGGTGACGACGCAGACATCGGCAGTCACCATCCCCATCCCGATGTTGCCCCCCGGTCCATCATCACCTGGCGCACCTGCAGTCTTTCTTTGCTGCCCAGGTGAGGTGAGGTGAGCCTTCCAAGTTTCGAACTTTATTCTCGTGAACCACCACTGGCGCAACCTTTCCCCGAACTGATGGCGAATGGGTCTTCCCGGTCTCGTGGTTGGTGATGCCGTGACTGCACTGCCCAGGCGTGCTGTAGCCGCTCTCTGCGCAGGTACCTAGTATGTACCTAGTAGGAATACAGTAGGTCTGTGTCCTGGTTGTGTCATGATCTGCAGTGCGTCCGCGAGCATCATCGCATATCATCCAAGGTCAACGTAAGCAGACACACACACACACTCACTCACTACACATACGTTGGTTGGATGTGATCATATCTTCCGATACCTTGGCGAACCGACACAGAACAGGTTTTTGGCCACTCCCGAGCCTCCCTCCAGCCTCTCCTTCCATTCGTGCGTGTGTGGCTGATGCATTGAAGACATATATACACGTCGCCAGTAGCGCTGCTCATATCTCCTCTTCCTCAATCCACCCTCAAACAACCTCCAGCTCCAAATTAACCTAACCTAAACAACCACTCGTCTTCTATCCAACCACAAACACATTCGCAATGGCTCGCACCACCAAGACCACCACCAAGAACGGCCTCTTCGGCAAGAAGCGCACCACCGTCACCAAGACCTCCTCAAACCCCTTCAGCGGCGGCAGCACCACCGCCCACCACACCGGCGCCACCACTCACCACCACACCACCGCCGCCGGTGCCCCCCGCCGCAAGGTCTCCATGGGCGACAAGCTCTCCGGCGCCATGATGAAGCTCCGTGGCAGCGTCACCCGCCGCCCGGGTCTCAAGGCCGCCGGCACCCGTCGCATGAACGGCACTGACGGCCTCGGCTCTCACCGCGTCGTCTAGAGGACACGTCGGCCTCCTTCCCTTTCGAAATTAACTTCACGAATTCGAAACTGGCGACCTTCACTCAGGTGAAGAAGATGAAGGGACCCCTCTTCCATTTGGGTCACGACGATTACAACATGATGAACGATGATATGAAAATACCCCCAGCGAGCTCTTTTGTTAAACATCTACGACTTCGTGGCGCGCAATTGGTTCAGTTTGGCAGATAGCACGAATGGTATGGGTTAATCCCTCCACCAATTCTTTGCATTCTCTAAAGGAGTGAAAGATCTATCTGTATCAAAATTAATTCTTCAAATCCCTCGTCTAGTCTCAAATGTATTGTAGAGAGCGATTTTTATCTCATCGCCACGGCGTCCTTCATACCTAGCTACCGGGGTGTGCAGATTATCAATGGAATTACAGTGCCACGTCACATGGTCAAACGCACTGAAGTTTACATCGAAAAATTATCATAGCTGCGTACAATCATAGTAAACCTTTCAGCAATCACTTGGGGAAAAAAGGTTCGGAGCTGCAGGTATTCACAGCACAGCCTCGGCGTGAATTTCTCCTTTTTACGTCGCCTTCATCGATGTCTTCGTCCCACAAACGACTTCTCACCGATTCCCATACGTGCCGAGACGAGCCAATATGTCCTGCATGTTCGGCGGCGGCGCGGGAGCGTTGGCAGGATGTTGGCCTGGCATGCCGGTCGCACCAGATACAGGATACCGCATCGCCGCATACGGATCCTGGGGTGGTGGAGCGGCCCCGTACTGGCCGTAGCCGGGTGCTGGAGGATAGCCTGCAGACACGAAAGGCGCCGATGGAGGGACGCCGTTGTTAGGCAAACCTCCGCTTCCCGCTGTGTGTGGTGTGCTCGGCGTGGCCTGACTCAGGCTGGTCAGTAGGCTCTGGAGATTGTTGGTATTGAGATTCTGCAGGTTGGGCGGCGCCTGTCCCGCGAATTGGCCAGGTGGAGGGAGATAGCCGGAGGGGTAGCCATACGGTGCGGCTGGGGCAGGGATGGAAGGCGGTTGGTAGCCATATTGCGATCCTCCTGATGGCGCGCTGTAATGACTCGCATAGCCGCCGGAGCTCGCAAGCTGGGTCTGTTTCTCGCGTAAGACTAGTTCGACGCAGATTGGTGGGTCCAGGTTGTCATATTCCTCGAATTGCACATCACGCATCCCTGACTTTCGCTTGAATATCGTGAGTCCGATTTTGCTGGTATCTTGATTTGAACGCTTTAGCTTCACAACGGCGAGAACTCCCTCCACGATCTGACGTTTCACCACGGCGTCTTCGTTCAGGCGTGGTGCGAGCCGCAATGTGCCGACCCGTACTCCTCGAGCAGTGAAGCTTTGCTCGACCCACGCAATGAAATCACGATTCAGCTCGGTCTGCACTATGATCTGGACATCCGGCACTTCGGCTGGCGTCCGACGTGGGAGCGGAAGGTCATCATCATCGTCGGCCCGCGGCGGCGTGGCACGACTGCCATAGCGGTCACCACGGCCATATCCGGGCGAGCGCGATCGCGCGCGGTACCTATCGTCGAACCTGTCGCGATAGTTGCGAGGGGAGGGCGATCGCGGCCCTGGCCTGTAGTCGTCCCGGCCACGTCCATTCGAGGGTCGCCCATGACGATCGGAGTTCTGTCGGCCACGGCCTCCTTGCTCCGGCGACCTTGACCTACGACTGGCATTCTGCTGCGGCGCCTTGCTTTTCTGTGGTTTGCTCACCTCGAGATGAATGCGCTTTTCTCGGATCTGTCGGCCCTGCTCACCTTCCATAGCCCGGAAACAATCATCGACACGAAGGAATTGTACAAAGCCATATGCTTGCTTGATGGAGATTTGAGCCAACTCTCCATAAGCATGAAAAACGTGGAAGATGTCTCGCTTGGTGACCTTCTCGGAGGAGAGATTGCCGACGAACAGCCGAGAGCCTCCTGGGAACTGATCCCACCGGGCTTCATTGACATATTTGCGCTCCTGTTCTAGAAAGTGATCATACTTGCGTTGGATGTCTGCCGTCCAGGGCCGATCATCAACGCCGGGAACTTCACCCGCAGCAAGCTTGGATTCACGTCGGCTCTCCAAAGGCGTGACGGACTTACGCATTGAGGCCTCCTTTGCGGAACGTTCTGGCCCTGTGCGAGCCGTGGCAGGTGGTGATGATTGCTGTTTGACAGTGGGGGATGCCTGCGAGCCAGGGGCATCGTTACCAGCCGGTGCGATGGATGGCGAGGCCTGCTCAGCCGCAGAGTCTGCATTTTCGCCACGTGGAAGCGATTGGACTGCATGAGGGTGGTAGTCGCTTATGTGTTGGGAATGGACGTAGTTGGGATGAATGAGCGGTTGCTCTTGTGGCGGTGGACGAGGAGGAAGGCCACTGGGGAGTCCTGATGCTGCGCTCAATGTAGCGTGCTGATTTGCAACCGATGTAGATGGAACGTCTGTTACTGTATCAGTCACTACAGACGAGATGGGTGGGGCAGTTGAAGACAGGTCATCGGCACTGGAAGACGCAGTTGCAGTTGCGTCAGGGACCAAAGCGGTCTGCAAATTGTCCAACAATGATTGCATGTGAACGTCGCTTGGAGCAGAGTCTATCCGGATTTGCTCAGAAGTTACAGGGTCAAATTGTGCCTCAATGGCAGCCGAAGCATCAGCACGGCCTTTTACTGGAGTTTCGGATCGGCTTGGGTGCAATGATGCGTCTCTCAAGGCATGAATCTGTTGACTTTGTGCGGCAGCATCCGTGATAAACGTGGAAGCGGTCTGGCCGTCTGCTCCACTGTCAGCCTGAGTTGCTGCAGGACTTTGATGTTGCTCAATTGATGCGCCGATAGTTGCATCCGAGTTGTGGTGAACATCGGCATCAGGGGAATGTATGGAAGGTTGTTCCGCAGAAGTGATCAAGGGCTCGTTCGGATCGCGCCAAGCATCAGGACGCAGCTCAACATTACGCGTGGCAGGGTCGGACATATGGAGCTCAGTCTGGTTGAATCCAACATCCATCTGTCTGTCCAGAATCGGTATGCTTGTAGGCTGTGGGAAGTGGAATGGTTTGGGCGATGCAGGAGACAGCAAGTTCGGCTCGCTCCGATGGTATGGCTCTTCGGGCGGTTCAGACGAGGCTGCGGATCGATTCATGAGCGTAGTTGACGATGCGGCGCACGAGCGCACCTGAAACAGAACGATTGATGCTTGCACGGGAAGATGTGGTCACAGCATGGCAAGCTATGCGCAAGCTTGTGATAGGTATCCTACACCGAGCCGCGAGCGGGCAGGGAAAAGGACAGGCGGGAGTAGGTAACGGCAAATGAGTTTGTGGGAACCGCGCGAGATTGCAGCCGTCGTACGATCGGGAAGATCAGAGGTAGCGATTCTGGTCGACTCAAGAGAATATGGTACTCGGACAAGGGCAAGGGCTTTCAATGTTTCTTGCTGGTTGGCAAAAGAGAATATGGATGGGCTTGACTGGCGATTGATTGCGATCGGCACGTGACGCAAACGCGTACAGAGGGAGAGATGGGCTGGCAGCAGCACTTGGAGGACAGACTCAAGCTGCCGTGGTATTGTGACCCAACGGATGATAAGAGAAGGTGCAGCTGAAGACTTTGGTCAAAGGACTTTGGTGGAAGCGGTGATTGTGGTCGTGGACTAGTAGTAGATCTGTACACCTGCGCGGTCGTGCCGAACTCCCTTGCTTTCGACGGATGACCGAGCGAAACCTCGATCCCCTCAGATCAATGCAGTCGTCAACGTCGGCGCAAAGAATGAAGATTAGCATGCGACGACTTGTATGCTCAGGGAGGTCCAAGCCCTGTGGGACGAACAGATCTTCCGATCTTTGGGAGTCCACAGGAAAATAAGACGGTCCGGATGTGTTACGAAGCTCGTCGATAGGAGCGCTCCAATGGCGACGGCGGCGAGACGTGATGAGATGAGATGATGTGCGACGAAGGACGTGTGCAAGGCGTGTTCAAGAGTAATGTATGATGAAGAGATTCGATCCAACCGTCACATTCGCGCGCGAAGAATTTTGCCGGACCGCCTATGAAATCCCGGCGATGCGTCGTGCCAATGATGGCAAGAGTCATCCGTACTACGGTCGGCTACACCACACACGCTATCACGCCTCCAAACCTATCATCACCTGGGCACCTTACAAAATATCATTCCAGGTATGTTTTCCCGTCTTGCTTCCTTCGACCATAGCGTTTATAAATTGGAAACTCCTCTTCAACGCACAAACACATCGAGACTGCACTTGGAGCCCCCGCCGTAGGGATTTGGGATCAACCAAATGCTACAGTCCGACGGAGTCACCATCTTTCGTAGGAATTCGAAGGCGATTGGCGCATCTGTGTATTCAATCCTCCAGGCTGGGTACGATTCTCTCTAGATAGCTACACACGTCGTTCAAAACGCGGCTGTCCAAGGAATGGCCAATGTCTGCATATTCTTTGACTTCGATGGCTGTTCCTTGAAAGGAAGTCAACTTCTCCAGTGTTCGAATCCAACGAGCGTGATCGATAACTTGGTCTCGTTTTCCTCGCCCTAGGAACACAGGCGCCTCACCTGTGGTAGGCGGAAGGCCGGCATTGGCTCGTAGCTCTTCTATCCTTCGACCATCTGCCAATGGAAGCTGTCCCATAAGACCAACGATGCCAGCGAGGCGTCCACTGTACTTACGGCTCACGAGATCAGTGAGTAAGCTGATCGCACTGCCTTGACTGAAGCCGCCGAGGACAATACGACTCTCAGGAATCCCTCTATTGCGGCAGGCATCGATGAGACTTTCGAGGTAAGCGATGGAAGTGAGCAGACCATTTTCGTCCTCGCCTTCTCCACGTTCCAAACGCGTCGTCTTTGGGGTAAACCACGCTGTTGTGCCAACTTCATGATTCCGCATGGCATTCGGTAGGATCCAGTGTAGGTGTGGTAATTTGTGCGCAGACTGGAAATGATCCGCAACCCCTAACGACACATGTGCAGCATTCAGCTAGGATTCTTGTCTTGAGTGCGATAAAGCCTTCAAAAAAGTCCCGGGTTCATGTTTACCTTCGATGCCAATGGCACTGTCACCCAAGCCATGCAGAAAGATGAATACGGCTTGGTGCGCAGGGTCAGACGGTGGGTTCTCCGCGGCTTTGTAAATTGGGTCCACACGATTGAGGATAATAGGCAAAGTCATACGGCGCTTCATATTTGCCGTTCCGTGAGTTCGATAATACAATAGCGTGTTGAAAGTCAAGCGATGGAGGCACTCGTGGGATAAGGGTAATCTAGATGTCAGACTACCTAGGTACGTATGTGAATGTTCGGAGCATACAATGAGCGTTGCAAGGAGGAACCTTAGGTGACACCTCGTGCTGTCCGTTCAATGAGAGGGCACGTCATTGAGCCCATCTATGCGAGTGCGTAGCCCTAGGCATGTGGAGTGTCGCCCGCCACGTTGTGCTCGCACTAAATAAGTCGCAAAGTCGGATCATCATTTCAAACCTAGGAAAGGTCGTTTCTTCATAACTCGCGCACTCCGCATGGGATCAAGCCTCATGTCTGGCACGAAGCATGGCTACGGGATCACTACGCTTTCGCACCGCCCTGATTGAAGAATTACCAACCACACACGTGAAAAATGCGCCTGGCTTCGCTTGGGTCGCCGTTTCCGGGCGCGGAGACGATCCATCGAAGAACTGGGGCACCACCAATCGAAAACGCGCGCGCACAGCTGGCAATACGCAGACCGAATCGCAACGCGAAGCCGTCACTGCCAAGCAGCAAGAGAAAATTGATAGAAGGATTCGAGAATTGAACAGTGACGGTGGACGAGATGTTGCCATTCCAAACACAGTACGAAAGGAAGGCGGCGCCGCGCACAAAGCCGGCAAAACCACAAACACGAAGAAGATCCTCGCCTCAGGCAAGACCCTTGCGCATTATCTAGATGATGAAGAGGCAGAGATCGCGCGGACTGGCAGGCGAGATATCGATCTAGATGCCATACATCAAGCTGGCGCACCTCCGCAGCGCGCAAGCAAGACGCCGCTCGCAAGACGCAAACCTCAACGTGAAGCTAGCATCGCCAGCGCCAGTCCTGCGCCCTCTATTGTCCCGCCGACAATGGTAGCCTTAGCCACCCTGCCAACAGCAGGCAATACTGATTTCGACGAAATGCAAGTGGACGACGATGATGACAATGAATATCCTATTCCCGCTATTCCGAGCCGGGCTGAAATGGAAGCTCTGCTGAACGCAACACCTCTGACATACGCCCAAGCTCGATGCACGCCGCCGCCTGCAAACTCACCTCCCGCTCGCAAATTCTGCGAGACTTGTGGCTACTGGGGCCGCGTAAGATGCATGAAATGCAATGTCATGACGTGTAGCGTTGCGTGCAAGGACATACACGACGAACACAAATGTCTGAAGTTCTATGCATGATCAATTCATGAAACTTGCACTCCTCTTGTTCGATCCATCCCGGACATTGTCAACCATGTGCCATTTAGCGGAAGTCCACGAGTGACGACAAAGTTGGACGTGTTGTATGTCGAAACATCGTCCGAGGTCCACAAAGCTCTTCCAATCCCCGAAGATTCGGGATCGAAGCACATCAAGGTATGACTAGTGCACATTTCTTCCCGCTGAAGGCGCGCTCGAGATTGTCTCCGTGTATACACAGATTGGTCTTCCGGAATTGACATTGACAGGGTGGGCGTCTTTGGGCCATGATACTGTCAAGCCAGTTGGCCATTAGTGTGGTCAAATGAGATCGCCGCGTAGTCACCGCACGTTCGACATCAGCTCATGATGAGTGAAGATGTCGAATAGGAAGTTCAGAGTCCTGAGCCCATCTATTGTACAATGGAAGAGGACTCGAGCTTCTCCATCAAGGAGTTTTCTGTCTAACAGTGAATCCTTCGATTTCAGGTTTGCTCTGATCTCCTGAGGCTCAGCAATGGTTTCGACACGCCCTTGTTTGCTGCTAGGCAACAAGCTCCCTGCGTCTGCTATGCAAGCATCATGGCCTTACGGTGGTGAAATTCTCGGAAGTATTGGCTCCATAGTCTTTTGTGTAAAGCAAGCCGTAGGCAAATATGAACACAATACCGTCTGCATTTGTCACCTACAAAAGGGGAAAGAAGCGTATATCAGGACTACCGAGGCCATGCCGAAGTCGTGATGAATATGCATGGGGCGCAAGTCAGACTTCAAGGCACACGCTGTGGAGACAAATGCGACCCTCTTTGCTTCGTTCTCATTGCACGCTTCAGGGTCGTATTCGTTGACACTAGACAGACCTAGAGAGAGATCGCCTGCTCTGCGGAAGCCCAAGCCGCAGGTTGTCATTCGTTGGCACAAGCGCGAGATTTTTCAATCTAGACTTGAACTAGCTAGCTCTCCCAGCGGCGCCGATCCCGACCCTCTGCACGTCGCCCACTCGTTGCTCGTGTTTCTCCACCAGAAGTTGCTTGGTGGACAACAAGCCGCACATGCGACAGTGTCGACACATAGTGCCCTCGTTCTCCGTACACTCTTTCGGTATCTATTCGTGATCATTCCTGTCTCATTTTCGACTAGGCCACCACACCGTGCGTCGTGAAGTTCATGCAAAGCCGCCAGACTCTTGTTGATTTCCTGCAGGAGGTCTGAAGTGACCCGTCACCTAGGGCAAACGCCATCCCGCATGCACACGGCACAGCAGCGCACGCGTCGCAAGTCACATCTGGAGCAAAAGGAGGGAGAGAGTCAGGCGGAACAGATACAATCGAGTTCAAGAGGTTAGATTTGTACGGAAATGTCCACAACCTGAGATACACGAGCCTTTCCCGAGGACGTCTTACATTGAAGGGGCCCCTCGATAAGCCGGCAGGCGAGTAATGCTTTCTGCTCGTCACCAGCGATCAGCGAGCACTCTGCGTGAAGAATCCGAACGGCTTGCTCCCGGACACGACGATCAACACCTACGCGATTTACACTCTCGAGCTCTTTCGCCGCGCGGCCGCGCCCACACGTATGCAGAAAACATGCAGAACAGTCAAGATGGATACCATATCAATCGAAGGACAACGCCGGTCACTCCGGCCACCGTGCAACAGAGTCCCTGGGCAGTACCAGGAGCCCGTCAATTTATTCCTCCTCCTCCCCCACCGCAGTCGAATCAGCCGACATCGATAGGACTGCCTCCGCCGCCGCCGCGTCCCTCAATCAGTGCTGCATCGGGACATGGTAATTTCATGCCCATGCCGCCTGGTTCCAATGCATATGCTGCATGGACTCGCCAGCAGGCTGGCTATCTACCGCCACCGCCCCAGGGACAGCCACGAGCTCCACGTGCGTACGACCCAAGTGCCTATCATGCGTATGAGTACGAGATTCCACCAATGCCCGAGAGTCAACCTCTCACTTCTGCAACATACATTCCTGGCCCGGACAGTTTTGGGCCTGGGGTAGGCATTCCGCCATTGCTCACTGCGACCACGCCTCATCATGCAGTTTCTCGATCTGGGCAGATCATGTACCAGCAGCAGCAGCAGCTACCACCGCAACCGCCCTATTATGGCTCTCAAACGGATCTCACTCAAATGCAAGCACGATACGGCGGAGCAAACTACGGGCAGGACAACTCGTGGTACGAAAACTCAGCATATCAGCAATACCAACATCCTGCGCTTGCAGCAGTACAGCATTCGAACATTCCGCCACCAACGCCAACCACCGCCGCTCGGCAACGGGCTCTCGTTCTACCAGCGAATCAGACCGAGCAGCATCAATCTCCCGCCCAGGAGCACCATCAGTCGCAATTTCCGCAAGCGAGCGACCCGGCTCCGAATCGGGATCAATCGCATCCAAGCGAAAGACCTGCATCGCCTTCCGAGATAAGCTGGCCTGCTGAAAAGGTTCAAGCCTGGCTCAGCATGCACGACTTTTCTGCGGAGTGGATCGCGGCATTTCAGCATCTCCATGTGCAAGGCGCGCAGTTTCTCGACATCGGTGGCAAGGGCCGGACAGGAGGTCAGCGAAACATCGGCTTTATGCCCAAGACAGTCCTCCCTCAAGTAGCCCGCGAATGCACAGCCAAAGGTTTGGTTTGGGATCAAGTCAAGGAGAGGGATGAAGGCAGACGTCTCCGTCGGTTGGTCAGAGAAGTGGTAGAGTCTGGTGGGGTTGCAACACCTCCCGTCGCGACTGGTGCGCCATCACGCGGTAACCGGAGGGAGTCCAACGCAAATCAGGTTCCTAGCAATGTTGATAATGATGGCACCACGGAAGCTTCGTCCGAGCTTTCCAGGGCTGGACCGACACATATTGGCTCGACGCCCACCACTGCTGGCGGTGGTGAAGACTCTCCCGGCCGCACCATGCCCGTCGTCAGTTCGCAGCGTCGTGAATCAAATCAGCGTGCTGCAACGCTCGACTCTATGAGCGGATCGATTAAAGAGAACGGTCGAGGCAACTTCTCGTCTCATGCTTTATCAATGACTACGGCTGAAGGACAACAGCGACACTCGCCGAGTTTAAGCACAGGAGACATGCACGTAGGCTCATCTAAATTCCAAAGTCCGCAGCAGAGTCCGGGATTGCCCAATCAAAAGGGCAGTAATGGGGGTTCGAGTCAAGGACGTTACTACCGCGATAATGCTCATCTCCGTAGCGGTTCGGAATCTCATGGTACGATGAAACTTTCTAGAACAGATCCCTCAGTGAACAATCCGCTGACAAAATCTTTAGCTTTGCGTGCTGCATCCGAAGATCCCGCACAGAAACGTCGCAATGCTCAAGAGGGCTCTCGTCCGCCAGGCGAAGGCTCTGCCCGTCAGGGAAGTCAAGACACACCCGCTAGTGCGAAGGAACACAAGACAAGTCTCTGGCAAAAGCTCAGGCGCGACAAAAAGGCTCCAGACGATGGGTCTGTCAGTCCGCAGGCAACGCGGCCTGCGCCATATCTGCGTGGCACCAATGCTGTCTCCGACACTTCTCTAGCCGATCGATCAGCCGACAGATCACCCAGGCACATTCCTGGTAGCGCCGGAGCTGAGGCGCTCACTCGAGGGAGACCTGCTGCGCGGGAGACGGACAAGAAATTCATATTTGTGACGCCAGACGGGTGGAACTATCGACTTATTGACATTAGCGAGGTTGACACCGCACAACAGCTCCGCACAGTAATTTGCATCAATTTGGGAATAGTCGAAGGGCCTGAAGTCGAAGTTCATACAACATGCCCGGGTCAGGAGGATCACGATGAGCCTCTGAGCGACGACTTGCTGATCTCTGTTCGACACCGCCTTGCGGACCCGTCTGGTAGTCTCAAATTGTACATCCGTGCCGCGGATAACCATCCCGCGGTACCAAGCAGCGGCATGAGCCTATCGAGTCTTGCCGTGCGATCACCACAACACAAACCGCTGTCTCCCATTCTGATCCGAACGAGCGACGGCGATGACAATCGCAATCTGGCACGTAAAGAGGACCAGGTCGATCCACAAAGCCTGGATGGCTTATCTGAAGAGCAGCGCAGGGCGCTTCACGCCGCCAAAGTCGAAGAACATCGGCGAGAAAATGAGCGCAAGCAGCAAGCTTATCTTTCGCGCAAGAACCAGATGGTCGACGCCAATGGACGGAGAGTCGTTGACTTCGACAGCCCACGGAATTCGCCATATGAGGAGAAGCCGCTTCCCGGTCGTCCGATGTCGTCAGGCTCCGATAAGGACAAGAAAACTGACAGCTTCCAGCCGTTGCGTAGGGCCCCGCCGGTTCCCGAGCCTACCAACACCCTCGTCAAAGCTAACAGCCTCACGAGACGCAATACCAGCGATCCACGCACCAGCTGGCCACAGCGAAAAGAAGAAGTCTGGAAGCGAAATTCCAACGGCTCCATACCTGAAGAAGATGGCAAACGTGCTGCGGCGAACGTGGCTGCTGCTAAAGGTCATGGTCCAGGTAACGCGCCGCCAACATCAGGACTGCAAAGGTCGATCACGGCTCCCGAGCTTGATGCTGAGAGCAACAAGTCGAGAACGCACGACCGTAATAGCCCCGCGGTGCCTCGCAGTCCCTTTACCATGTCCAAAGGCGGTACCACGTTCAAAGTTCCCACCTATGTCGAGGGGATGGAAGATGAAGAGGACGAGGCTTCCGACGAGGAAGACACACTCAAGGCCAGCCAACGGCCCAATTTAAGTCTGACTATGCCCGTTCAACCTGGCTCCCAGTCGAGCAGCCAGCGGCCCAGCAGCCCGCAACTCAGTCCGAGCTCTCGTCGGGGGCCGCCAGCCTTTGCTCCCAGTCGCATGGCAAGCAAACATGGGCCCAGCTTCGATGTTCCGGAGCGACAAGAAGCCTTTGCTCAGTCCCCGGCGATGCCACAAGATTCGGATTCGGATTCGGACGATGGGTTGTTTGCCATACCGCTGGCTAAGCAGAAGGAGAAGGCGGCTGCAAAGGCTGCGCCGGTCCCTGCCCCAACGCAGCCTGTCGTCACAGCACCTGTCTCTCCACCGCGCTCGCCTCCCCGGCCTGAGCTGCGTGTCAAGACTTCACGAGCAAACGTTCGCTTCGATTCGCCTAAAACAGCAGCCGCGCGTGAGAAGCTCAACAGCGCGGGCAATCATCTCACCGAAAGTGACAGCGATGACGATTACGATGATATACCGCCCTTTGGTTCTACTTCCTCGGCGAACAATCCATGGATGCAAGATTCGCCCAACGAGTCGAGCAGATTCGATGACCGTCGACAGAGTTTTGCGAGCGACGTCTGGGCCAATCGTCCTCCTGTAGAAGGCATCGCAGAGCGTCTAGACGATTTCTTCCCGAACGTGGATCTCGATCAGCCTATGGGTGTGGACGTTGAGGACAAGGTGGACTTGTCGACCGCTGACGGCAGCTCGGTGGTCACGCAGCAAACGAGCGGACCGATGCTCAAGAGTAGAGCTTCGTCAACAGATCTCGATGCCGGCAAGAAGAATGGCATGAATGACGGCGGTGACGCTCGCGGGAACCTCGATGTTGCACCTAAAAGAAACGAATTCACCAGCGTGGCGCAACGTAATCTCCAGAAATCTGGTGGCTTGAGTCGCACCAAGAGTATTCGCGATGTGGTCAAGAACAACTATCAAACGAGCAGCGCCGAGTTCTCGCAGCGAAAGTCCACAGCAGCAGCTGCCATCGCAGTTCGTCAACCGAGTGTCCATGTACAGGCACCGCCTCCAGCCGTTAACCGGGTGAACACGCTCCGAAATGAAGGAGGCATTCTTCGACGCAAGTCGACCAAAATGTTCGGCGCTAGGATTGAACAAGTCAAGCCTCGTCCTGGAAGTCGCTTGATCGCATCGCTGGATACGATTCCACAGGACGATCTGCCTCCAGGAGCCGCCGCAACGGTGCAGCAGCAACAGCAACAACATGCCGCCCGCGTCGAAACTCAGCCGACGTTCAAGTGGATGCGGGGTCAACTCATTGGAAAGGGCACATTCGGTCGTGTCTATCTCGGCATGAACACGACGACGGGAGAGCTGCTGGCGGTCAAGCAGGTCGAGGTGAATCCTAAATCTCAAAACGCCGATCCAGCCAAGCTTCGCGAGATGGTGAAGGCTCTGGACCAGGAGATCGATACTATGCAGCATCTGGACCACGTCAACATCGTGCAATACCTTGGATGCGAGAAGAAGGAATACAGCATCAGCATCTTTTTGGAGTACATCTCCGGTGGTAGTGTTGGATCTTGTCTGCGGAAGCATGGTAAATTCGAGGAGTCGGTGGTCTCCAGCTTGACGCGTCAGACCTTGAGTGGACTGGCATATTTGCACGTCGAGGGAATCCTGCATCGCGATCTGAAGGCGGACAACATCTTGCTCGACCTCGACGGGACGTGCAAGATCTCTGATTTCGGTATCAGTAAACGATCGGCGAATCCTTACAACAACGACATCACCAACAGCATGCAGGGGAGTGTCTTTTGGATGGCGCCGGAGGTGATCCGAGCCCAATCGCAAGCATTGTCCTCGAGCGACCCCAGTATCAGCAGTCAAGGGTACAGCGCCAAAGTTGACATCTGGAGTTTGGGATGTGTCGTATTGGAAATGTTTGCAGGCCGTCGCCCTTGGAGTAAGGAAGAGGCGATTGGAGCGATCTACAAGCTGGGAAGTCTCAACCAGGCGCCACCGATTCCAAACGACGTGACGGAGGTTGTTGGTCCGGCGGCCCTCAGCTTCATGTGGGATTGTTTTACCATGTAAGTGTTTTGCCGCAATCGGGCGATGAGCCACCGTCATCGGGAAGGGGGGACGAAGACAAAGCTGACATGTTCCGCACTCTAGTGACCCCAGCGAGCGTCCGACGGCAGACACACTGCTCCGCTCACCCTTCTGTCATTTCGATCCGCACTACAACTTCCTCGACACGGAGCTCCATGCGAAGATCCGCGGCGCGTTCTAGACGTTACATCTATCACGGGTCTATGGATCGGCGGTCGCGTAGATCATGTACACTATTTGCTTCACGCTTGGCGATTTCGGCTTTGGCTTTTGTTCGGCAAAACGAGCGCGGGAAACAATGGGAATGAGTCACGATGGCACCGAGAGATGTCTAGATTTTCCGACATAGTATTTCGTAACGACGTCTTTTCGTGTTCCTCGTGAATACTCGATCATTCAACAAGCGGAAAAGTTCTGCTTCTTGAACACCAGATAAGAACCTCTAAATCTTGGCCTTCAATTCCTCCAAGACCTGCTGGAGCTTGGCCTTGTCGCTCTGCTGCTGCGGCCAGCTGATGCCCAAGCCTTCCTGCTCGGTGGGCTTGGGGATGACATGGATGTGGACGTGGTCGACCTGCTGGTGAGCGAGGCGGCCGTTGTTCTGCAGAATGTTGTACTGCTCTGCACCGGTGGCGCGGGCGACCTTGGCAGCGATGGGCAAGAGGTCGGCGAGGCTGTCGTCCGGGATGTCGGTCAAGGTGCGGCCGTGATGCTTTGGAATGACGAGCTATGCCATGAGCATGAATCAGTGCCGGTCGGCGCGAGAGTCGGTGGAGCGAGCCGATATGATTGCGATGGAGGTGTCGCTAGTGTTGTCCATCAAGGTGTCGCTCTTTATCTGCTGGTTGACTTACCGTGTGACCGTAACTTTGGCGAGGCAAAAAGTCTTGTCAGCCAATGCAACTAGCGATGACTACTTCGAGCCATGCGACCAACGAACGTCTGTATATGAACAGGAGAGACTCACGAGAGAGGATTGATGTCGAGAAAGGCCAATGTCTTTTCATTCTCAAAGACCTTCATGGCAGGGATGTCACCTGTTGTTGTGTCGGAAGGCCTCGATCAGGATCCAACCGATGACTGGAGGGCGTACATAACGTTATACTCTGTAGGACTCACCCTTAATGATCTTGCAAAAGATACAGTTGTCCGCCATTATGCCGGTGTTGATTGATTTGGAGATGCTTCGTCGGACTGTCGCAGCGAACATGGGTAGTCGCGAACGTGCGCTGTACAGTAATTGATCGTTTATCCCCGCCTAAAATAAGTACAGCAGTAGTGTGAGCGTGGGATCGACTAAGTACCTAGGTATAGGCAGACAGACAGACAGACAGACGGACAGTTCAAACAAGTGGCATTGGAGAAGCTGCGTCACTGCCCAGGTGCACATGTATTCATCCTCACACACTGCGCACAGGATCCCCACCACCTGGTTCCTTAGGGTTCCGCCATCAACAACCCTAATTACAGTACTGTATCATCAATCGACGGTAGAAATTGCCTGTGTGGTCGACGATTATGTTCGACTCTCAGGATTCCTCAGATGTGATACGCTCTGATCGCGGGGAAACAATGGACTTACTCTCGTCGATGGAATCATTATGGCCGCCAACGAGCCCTGAACAATGCTGCCAGAACTCAGTCCTGGGCGGGGAGAGATGTACGTGCCGTGGCGGACAAGGCTTCGGTGCAGTGCTTCTCGTCACCACACATCTATCAATAATGAGACAAAAACATGGAGAAATACAATATGCTATGGTATGTTCGCTACACAACAAACATGACGAACAAGGAAAAAATGTACATAAAATAATAATGAGAAGAAGAAGAATCATCCCGTCTTATCATTATCGTTGTATAGAGTGTTGCTGTGCGGCGCATTCCTGTATTTCAATGACTATGACGTTGCTGGTCGCCCCAAATCCATCCACCTCCCTCTGTACGTCAATAGCCTCCAAGCTTGTTCTGGTCCTGCTTGCTTTGCTGCCCGCGACGATCGAAACTTTTGGCGTCGCAGCGCAGAACACTGCATATAACTCCAGTACGCGCAGATGAACATTTCCCCATCCCTCACCAACCTTTGATTCGAATATCTCAAAAAGACTCCTCCTCTTCCCCCTCATATTCTTTCTTACGACTAGTTCGCATCCCGGATTTCCTTCTTACCGCCGCTCCGAAAAGCCACTTCTTCCAACGCATACGCCGAATCACACACTGCACCAACAGTATAGTACCTTCTTACGCACCAAACTTTTTCGGTGACCATGTCAAAACGATCGGGAGCCTCCAGCGGTGTGGAGAAGAGCGCGGATGGTATTGTCGCCGCCAAGAAGCCTGGTAGGTCACATCAACGAGATCTCTAGACCTTTCGAACCGGTTACGCATACTGACTCCCCGATGACAGTGGAGGACAAGCAAGCTCGTCTGCTCAATGACCCCAACCCAGGCCACTTCAGCCTGGTGCGCGCCTATCACCTCGCGGACCTCATCACCCTCATGAATGGCTTCTGTGGAGTCATGTCGGTCATGTCCTCGATGCGATACATCCAAAACCCCTACGGCAACAAGGCATACCTGTGGGCGTCACTCGTGTTGATGCCGCTTGGTCTATTCTTCGACTTCTTCGACGGCAAGGTTGCGAGATGGAGAGGCAAGAGCAGTGTGATGGGTCAGGAGCTGGACTCGTTGGCAGATTTGGTACGTCAAAATCAGATGTGGTCCCACGCGACTGAATGCGTGATGATGAATGAGCGACGAAGCGGGCGAGAGGCTGACAATATCCAACACAGATCTCCTTTGGTGTCGCGCCGGCAGCCTGCGCCTTCTCCATCGGTATGCAAACGGCTCTCGACCAAGTTCTATTGACGTGCTTTGTCCTCTCGGGTCTGGCGCGCCTGGCACGGTTCAACGTCACCACCGGAAACGTGCCCAAGGATGCCACCGGCAAGGCCAAATATTTCGAAGGTCTGCCTATCCCCACTAGCCTCACCATCACTGGCCTGATTGGGTTCTGGGCATCGCGGGACTGGGTCCAGGAGAACATTCCCTACGGCACATTGAATGCGGGCACGATTCTCGAGTTCCACCCGGTGGTGGCATTGTTTTTGATTCACGGATGTTGCATGGTTTCCAAGACGTTGCACGTACCTAAGCCGTGAGAAGATTGGCATCTAGCTCACGAGTTGCATGATCATCGTTGAAGTCGAACACGGGTTCGAGGATGAAAGTCGAGCATTTAGCGTGGTGTTGGCGAGCATAAGGGAAATATACGCACGTGTTTCTGTCTTGCAGCGGGGCCCATGCTGATGATTGATACTTCTCCTCCCTCAATGTTCAGGTTTTGGTGTGTCCGTCAATGGAACGTAGCGCACGCCATACTCTTTGCTCCTGGTTATTACACCTCGCTCATCCTTGTCAATGACCCAAATATGCTGAAGCTGATCTTCTTCGACCGGGATGAAAAGTCTATCGAAGATGGACCAAATCAGCCACCCGAAATCAGTGAGCATGTGCTGGGTCTGAAAAACTTGCCGTCCCGGTGCCTTCAATTGATCAATTAGTTCTTGATGGAAATCAGCAGCGGCGGCACCAACGTGGATCGCGTCGTAGGGCGCCTCTTCTTTCCATCCGAGACGACCATCGGCCGTGATGTAGCGGATAGCTCCACTCCGTAGCAAGTCCAGTCCGGCCGTGCTTTTGCGGGTGTTGCCACGGCTTAGATCGACCAAGGGCTAGCAAGTCACGATCAGTCCTCTCAATCAATAATCCAAACATACAGCAGCACAGTAGTCCATGCCTGTTTTTCGTTGTTCGTGAAAGTGCAACGAACACTGTGATCGACCTACTTGAATATGATCGATGCCGACAACTTTGCCGTCAGGCTTGACCAACTCGGCCAATACGTGCGTGAGGTAGCCGGAACCGCAGCCGACGTCGAGTACCTTTGAACCCGGTTGTAAGTGCGGCAACAGACTTTCACACGCCGAGGCATGCATGTGTGGAGCGCTGATGGTCGCCAGATGACCGATGTATTGTGGCGAATCTTGGTAAGGTGCTTGTTCGGTGTAGTGGGCTCGATCGACCTGGTCGAGACAGAAAACATATCAACATGTATTGATCTTCAATCCATCGTGATTACCGATTGGCATTGTCACGGTTGTCAGTCCATTTCATCATCAAACAGACCGTGTCTCATAGGTGGACCCTCGTAGTATTTCTCGTTGATGTTGAAAAGCATATCAAGATCAGCGCGGTTCGTAGTCATACCCTCAGCATGGCTTGTTTCACACGAGATGATGTGATGAGGCCGTTGCGTGCCATGTTCTCCACCAACGCAGCATTTGTCGCTCCCGAGGATCGCCACGCCATCTTGCAGCCAGACGACGTCGACGAGACAATAATAACGGCTTAATGACGAGGAGGATTCGAAGATCTGATTATCTGTTTGTCGTGATGCAGCAGATGTGGTAGGCAGCCAGAGATTCTTGTTTACGCAGCGGATGCATATACATGTATGTATGCACACCAGCATGACGACACCTCCATTACGAGCTCTTCTAGTGTGTATAATTGTACCTAGGTAGCTGGGCATAACGTGCATAAATTAAGTTGTGGCTTTTGTGCTGGGAGCCACTGTACTGCAGCTGCACGTCTGTAAATCCCGATCTGCCAACGTTTCTCTGACCTGTCATCGTACATCCCACAGCATCCATTATTTTCAATGTCTCGTCGTCGTCGTTACGATGACCAATATGATGCTGCAGTAAATGATCGCACACTCACATGAGTTCGCTGAGTTTCAAGCGAAATACAACCACATGCACGTCACAACAAGCACGTTGCATCCTCTAGGGATATTCGTGTCAGCATGTTCAAGATGGATGGCTCTCGCTTCTCACGCCGGAGCAGGATCTCTCCTGTACCTATCACGAGTCGTAGACGCTTAACATGAAAACAAATCGAGCAAGTAAACAAGCGCGTCCCGTAACGTCGCGGTCCGACATTCGTGACGAGCTCAAAGTCCAGAGACCTCCCGCGAAGACTATAGAACCAAGTCTGCATGCATTCGCTGTCTTCTGGTTTCCTCTCCGGCAAGACTTCAGCGTACTCGGACTTTGCGTCTTATATTCCGTCTGTTGCATGGTCGTCGTGGGCGCTTTCAAATTACGCGTATCAGTGACGAAGTCAACGTCAAAAGCGGTCGCCCGGCAGCTTCAACGGCGTCGCGTGGGCAACGACATCTGCGTCTGATCCGCACACATCATCATCAGTTGTATGCCGTCACCGTCGTGCGGCCAAGTAACCCAAGATGTGTTTCGGCTACCGTCGATGGGACATCGGTCCGGCACATGTATTCAGCCACCGCTCGCAAGCAGCCATGCGGAGCCCACGTTCGCCGTTGGTGAGCGGCCCAAAAGCACCATGCGACGTGATACCGTCTGTTCCCTCGCTACAACAAGGCTATCAACATCGCAAAGCCTCGCCATTGGCAATCACCGCTACAAATCGTGCAACTGGCATCTCTTGCATTGTTGGCGTGCTCACCCAATTGCTCCCAAATTGTGATGGACTCTCCGTATTCAACGCTGCTGCATATGTTTGGAGCATCTCAGCCTGTCCGTACCAGTCTCTAATGATAAGAACATGTCTAGTCAGTCGATCCAGAGTGCTGGGACTTGATAGTTTCTATGGCGCAGATGTCTGTGGCCGAGTTGAAATTGATATACTGTCTCTTCAATCTTCAATAACCTGGCGAGCCTTTTCTTTCTCTGATCTAGACATCCGAAAAGACCAACAACGCTCAACATGTTCAGACTTACAACAACTTCTCGCATCGCCCGACCCACGCCATCGGCCCTTTTGGTCTTGGGCATCGCAAGCTTCGTTGCGGGCTCAGGTTTTGATGGCACAAACAATGTAGCTCTTTACTGGGGGCAGAACTCCTTCGGTCAGGGGTTTGGCGAGAATGCACAGCAGCCGCTTGCCACGTATTGTGCCACCAGCAATGCGGACATCATTCCAATGGCATTTTTGGTTCAAATGACCACCGGCCAAGGGCAGCAACCTGTCCTCAACTTTGCTAACATACAGGATGGATGTCCTTTGTTCCCAGGCACTCAACTGATTGACTGTTCACAGATAGGCGAGGATATCAAAACCTGCCAACAAGAATTCAACAAAACTATACTTCTCTCCATCGGCGGCGCAACATACACCGAAGGCGGTTTCCCGAGTCCGGAGGCTGCCATCCAAGCAGCAAATCTTCTCTGGGCTACATTTGGTCCGCTTCGAGCCATACCGCCACCGCCACCACCGCCAGCGTCGCCGTCGACGGAGCCGGACACTATTGACCTCGATACTGACCTGAGTCTAACTGTGTCAGCTTTATCACCCGTTGTGGGCGAGTCCATCGTTGATGCGCTTAGCCAAGACACCGATATACCAGTTCAAGATGCTGCCGCGAGCATTTCCCCCGACCTTTCTGCTAGGGACGATGCGCCATTGCGCCCTTTCGGCGACGCAGTCATTGACGGCTTCGATCTCGACTTTGAGAGTTATGTTCAGAATACGGTCCCGTTCGCAAACCAACTCCGCACGCTCATGGATGCTGACAATCTGAAAAAATATTACATGACGGTGGCGCCACAATGTCCCTATCCTGACGCCGCCGTAGGCAGCATGCTCGATGGCGGCGTGAAATTCGATGCCGTCTTCGTCCAATTCTACAACAACTACTGCGGCGTGCAGAACTTCGTCCCCGATAGCCTCATTCAGAACAACTTCAACTTCCAGACATGGGACCAATGGGCCAAGACCGGCTCCGCGAATCCAGATGTGAAGATCTTTCTCGGTGTGCCCAGCGGACAGACCGGGGCGGGCAGCGGCTACAAGGAACCTGCTGCGCTGGCATCAGTCATACAATACAGTATGACGTTCTCCAGCTTTGGTGGTGTGATGATGTGGGACGCGAGTCAAGCACATGCCAACGTTGGATTTTTGGATGGCGTCAAGGCGAGCATGAGCCAACCTGTGGTGACGATGAGCCAACCTTTAATACCAGAAGGGGCGGCGAGGAGAAAAGCACGCAGGGTGCGTCGATCTGGTCGGGACGGGATAATTGTATGTGTGGATACTGTTTGTTAGGGCGCGAAGGTTGACTTGGGTTATTTATGGACGGAACACATCTACTTGAATCTCAATCAATTTATTTTGTTCACATATTTGGCATTGGCCTTGCCTCTAAACTCCCATGCGGATTTGGCGAAGTTTTGTCAACAGGTGGGCAGAGTCTGTTGCAGAATACTCAACTTGACGTTGAGTGCAAGCGACCAGCTCAGATTTTACATGGTGCGGACTGTATAATAAGACTTTCATTACGCTGTGCCCACGCGGACCCGACAAACCAGTTGGCAGATTTCAATTCCGTCGTTTCATCAAATCTCGGGAAATACAGGGTAAGTTAGAGCGTTTGCCCTAGCAATCCATCGTATTGTACATCAGCCTCTCGCGATGTAGGCGTGGAAATTTCAAGGTAGATACGCGCCAGCCGCCATGACCAGGTTCATCTCGGTGAAGCGCACTTTGTAGACGGGACTCTTTTTCGTCGGAAACGCAGATATTTGATCTGGTGTCACTACGACATCCTTCTTGCTCTTGCCCTTCACAGCGCCGGTTGTCGACGTAGCCGTCGTCGGAGCTGTGATGGCCGCCGCAGCGCCAGCTTCAGTCTTGGCTCCTGCAGCGGTAGCAGCTGCCGCCTCTCCACTAGCAGCAACGTTCTTGCCTGTGGTAATGCTGTTCAAATCACTCCTCATGTCCCAGATTCGGACAGTCCCATCGGCACCGCCTGACGACAAAACAGAGCTTTCCACGGACCAGTCAAGGCTCCATATTCCACCCCGGCCATGGCCACGCATCCGCTTCACCAGACGGCCAGCGGCAATGCTCCAAACGCAAATCTCACCACGGTCATCCGCGCTGGCTACTGTGTGACCGTTCGGCGCACAAGCAATGCTCGTAATGTTTCCAGTATGTCCCGTGAAGATTCTGACACATGTTCCACGCACGACCTCCCACATCCTAACAGTGCGATCGGGTGATGAAGAGCCAGTGAAGACATAGCTACAGTTGGGATGCCATGCCAGGCAGTCTGCATCGCTATCATGTCCGACCAGAAGTCTTAAAGGCGATGGAGAGGATGTGCACCATACTCGGGCTGTGCGATCCGCAGACGCGGAGGCGAAGTAATGGCCTTGGGGTGAGAAACGGACGTCCCAAACAGGACTGCTGTGGGAGCGATAGACAACTAGATTGGTGTAGGTTTGAAGCGACCATAGACGGATGGTAGTATCAGCGGATCCTGAGAGAAGGAAACGAGGGCGCGAATCATTCTTAGCAGATGCGTGGGTACCGTTCGCAGTGCCGTTTGTTGTGGGTCGCTCATCAGATAGTGCGATCGATGGCGAGAACGAGAGTGCGTAGACTGGACCAGAATGGCCGATCAGGCGGCGCGATGAGGAAGGCTGGAAATCAACTGGATCTGTGGGTGACGATAGAGCTTGGTTGTCCAGTGTCCATAGACGAATATATGACTCCGCCGTTCCAATTGCCAATAGTGAATTATCTCCAGAAAACTCGATGCAATTAACACTATCAAATGTGTTATGAAGAGTGAACATTGTGACACTTACGCCAGGGCCCACTCCGCCGGTGCGTCCCTCAATTCGGAAGCGGTCACGGTTCTCTTTAATTTTCTGCACCTCCATTGCTACATCTCGAGCCGTCGAAGGCGGGAATGGCAGGTTGTCACGCGACGGGACATCGTCAAGTGGCTCCTTTTTGATTCGCTGCTCGAATTCTTCCGTTAGAGAAGTCTGACCTGCGGCTGGAGGCTCAGCAGCGTCCAAGTCGGCAAGTTCGGCTTTGACATCCTCGAGTAGATCGGTCTCCATCGGGAGAGGGCCCAAGGAAAGTTTGGAGAGTACTGCAGGAGCATTCTGAGATAGATTGGCTGAGCCAGGATTGTGGCCCGGGATACCCTCATCCTCGGCAGGGGCATCGATCTGGCCATCGCGATATGTGAGCATCTTGGTCAGACTACGCTCTGTGCCAGAGGCCGCTCGATCAACCGAACGTAGGTCCATGCGACTTTGTATCACGTCAAGGATGATTTGGCCCCCCTCTGCATTCTGTGACTCAAGGAAGCCTATCAACAGCCGATAGGCCATCTCGCTGATCGACAAACGATAGCGATTTTCCTGATAGAGCTTGGCGACTTTGTTGTCTTGAACATGCTCTGGTAGGTAGACGCTCGAAAGGGCGCGGACGTCGTCTTCGTGCTCGGCTTCGAACATTTGTCGAAAGCTGCGGAAGAATGCCTGTCCGTCCTCGGGATAGTAGTCACTCATGCAGGTGAGGAAGCAATACACGAAAAGCGGCCAAAGCAGTCTTTGAAGCTCTGGCTTGTAGATTTCGAGACTGTTGTCAACCCATCTTAGAGCGGTCTCAAAAGCGATCTTGAAGCGCTTGCCTCCCATGTCCATAATGCTGGACACGATGGGTGAGCCATTAGCGTCGATATTTAGACTTTCCTTTCGGAGAATAGCCTCTGTTCGACTGTAACCCTTTTTGCTGAGGTACTCCAGAACAATCTGATTCAAATTCTGAGGTGAATTTGAAGCCGCTGCGGCTGCTGCGTTGTTGTTCCCGCTGGGGTGAGGTTGCGCATGTTGTGGTACAGGAGCATGACCTGTCATGCTCGGAGGACCCATGCCGCCGCCACCGGGCCCGCTACCTCCAGCTACATTCGGTGATACAATACTATTGTTTCTCGAAGGTGTTGGCTGCTGTCGTGCGGGCGGAGGTGGACCTTGTTGAGGCGATGGCTGTGGTGGTTGTGCCATTTTGAACAATCACCGGCGACGAGCCAGCCAGGAAATAGCCGGAACAACAGGGAATTGATTTGGGGAAATCGCACTTATTTCATCTACATCATCGTTCGGAAGCGCAAATCTGGGCACGACAAGATCGATTGATTGGAGCGTCGACTGTGAATCTGTCGTATTGGTATGAGATTGGCAACCTTTGGTGGTTGGCTTTCGCGTCGCATTTTAATCACAGCTATTGAATTATCACCAGCGAAGTCGCGTCGCCGCCCCGGATGCAGAAGATCGTATTCCGTAGATTATCAGACATCTGTACCGCACCACTCTGTTCAACCGCATGCCAATTTGTGACATTGGAACCTACATTGAATTACACAACGTCAGGATACATTCTGATAATCAGTGGCATGTAGATTCTGGCACGGATCATCGGGTGTATCATAGTTTCTGTTGTCACCATGTCCAGCACGATGGACGAAGAACCCACGATCTCGGCGGCCGACCGCATTCGCGAGTTGAGCGCGATCAACCAAGACATATCCGTCATGCTCGAGGCCGCAGGTAACGCCATCAATGTCCTCTCCAACCGCCAATCCACGGCCGAGGATATCGACATGGACGAAGATGCCTCTAATGCCGGCGATGACGCGACAGCAGACGGTACACAGCGCAAAGCTTTCAAGGCGCACACCGAAACGTACTTTGTGACATTGCAAGCTATTTGCGCACGCTTAAATCGTCAGGCTCACGCGTTAGAAGAGGCGGGTATCATCGCTGCGGATGCGCCTATATTCACTCTCGCCGACGCAGGCAAAGGCGCCCCCGGAACGAAGCCTGGAACCAGCAACAATGCTGAAGGCCTTCGAATCAAAAACGGAGGCCTTGGCAATTTCGATGTCGGCTGGCTGAACAGTCGTGGAAATAAAGTCGGCGCCGAGAAGGAGGGCGAAATCATGAAGGATTTCAAAGTGCTGACAGAGAGGATGTTGACCGAACACGGCTCTACGTCTGACGACGAGCTCGTGCTTGACGACGGCACCTGAAGCACCCGGCTGAAACTTCATCGCCTTACAAAATATTCTCCGGAGCATCTTGGTCCGCCTGTTGGGAATTGATCGCTATCCAAAAAGGGCTTTACTGCAGCCTACAATTAAGCCGTACCTGAATTCAACGCAGCAAGCACGCCGAGCACAGCATAATGCTTTCCGCGCCGTCCGGCCACAGACCCGAATTACAGCATTGCAAAGCCAGTGGCGTGGAGAATGCGAATTTTATTCCGCAATTGCTCGGGCATCCTCTGCTGCGCAATAGCTTTCTACATTGAAAGAGATTCGTTGCATTGTCGATGAATAAATGACTCATCGCGATTTTTGGCCATTGTGTCAAGTAGTGCCCATAGTGGCCTTGTTACTGCATAAGCCGTAAATTCGCCCAGCGGATCAATGACTTGAATGGCCTCGAGTACGTACTACTATGGAGGATCTGCTGCGCCTTCTACGATGAATTTAGCATGAGGTGATTGTCTTCCGCTGGTCTATGCACTCTGAGCACTACAAGAATCCCCGATTCACAAGGACATCCATTCTCGCGACATTTTCCCATCTCTAATTAGGTACTCATCAAGTAATAAATACGCGATATGACATAGAGATATGGAATTTTCGGATCCTTCATCTTGTTCGAGTAGCGAAGTTCGCTTAGAAAAAGTAAGGAGATGTCACAGTGCGAGGGGTTATCATCCTCACATGTGTGTCCATGGATCAATTATTTTTGAATAGCAGTAGAGGCATCGATCAATGACTCGTCCAATATTTGTCTGGCTAATGAATGATATGATATTTGTCGCTTTCAAAGTAGAATAGAATGTCAACTAGTACATACCAGGCTGTCGGAGTGCCCTATCCGAATCGACCGAAATGAGTTGGAAACCGAATGCTTTTTTGCACTATTGTGTGCCTTCCAAGATTGACACCGCATCCAAAACGAACCCCAATTTCGCTGTAAGTAGCCGCGTACGACGTTTGTTGCGGCTTACCCAACTTCCGTAAAACGCCGTAGCTCGTCAATATACGGCCCTGATAGACGATCGAAGAAGGCCCGGCAGGATGGCTCGAAGATCGGCTCGTAATATATAAATTTTCTCAGCAGTTTTCTCATCTGGCTCCATGTCGTGATATCGAGTTGTTGCAAGAAGTCTCGGATCAAGGCATCGCGCTGCGGATCGAATGACGTCGCGCACATAATGAATCGCGACCAGACTGCGACCTCCTTGTACTTGGTGTCCATGAGGATCTCACTGTTGAGATGCTGACAGGAAGTCGTGTGAACCAACAGAGCGCTCTTCATGTCGAATGTCCATACTGAACCATGCAGGTCCATACTGTTCTGCAAGGTCAGGCCAATCAAGGAGATCATCGCAGCGCGTACGTGATATAAAGCCTTCAACTCGAGTTGGTCCCACGCGTCCTCGTGCGCGGCAGAGGGCGTCGAGGAATGTGTGTGATGAGGACTCCACGCAAGATTCTCAAGAGATATTCTCCGTAGCTGATCGATGGCATCGCTCGCACGAGGGTCGATGCGAGTCAAGAGGCTGACAATCTCCAGCAAGCTGCGCGCTTCGGCATTTCGCACGTGGAAAGCCTTGAAACCAGGCGGCAGGGTAGTGAGATCAAGGATGACTTGAGGACTTTTCACAATCTTGAAGCCGCCAGAGGAAGCCTCCGCCCGTTCATCTAGCGCTTCGCGGAGAGTCTCCAGCGTAAGATCGGTCAGTGTCGCGACGTGATTCTCGTCGAGCGCTTTGGGGGGAAGGGACAGGCTCCTCCATGCCTGCATATGGACCTGAAATGATTCCGGATCGCCGTATCGACGTTCCCAGCCCGCCAGGAGGGCGATACCGACAGGTGTCAAGCTATCGTTATTTGACGAGGTAATCGCGGCTTGGACCGCGTTGAAAGAGGCGCCTCGCAACAAGATCAGACCACTGCCCATGTGAACAGCTGTACTTGGTAGCCCGCAGGAATTGCAGTGAGTCGCTGCGACGAATGCAGCCGCCTGGAACAATGTCGCGCTGTTGAGCATTGCATCCCATAAGATGCTTCGGAGAGCCTTATGTGCGAGAGAAGACCGCTCTACGGGGCCGAGATACCACACTCGATCGCCCTGCAGCTCGGTGACCAGTTCAACTAGTTGTTTGAAAGAATTCGACAGCGGTGCTGGAGCAGCAGGTCTCAGTCGCTGGATGGCAAGCTGATCGATAGCCTGTTCCACGGGAAGGCCGAGACGGTGCATGTGCAGCAACTTCTGCTGCGCTTCCTTCTTCGCGATCGTCGCTTTGCGTTTGGCAGCGCTCGCTGTGGCTGCATGGGAACGTACATCTTTTCTTACTTTATGTGTCCCGGGATCAGAGTTTCTTCCGGACACGCCGCCAGGTGCACAATCGACGAAGAGGATACTGCGCTTGGGCTGTTGCGGACGAGCACGTACTGGGATAGCAGGATGCTTGACTTGGCCGGGCTGGTACGCAATCATGTCGCTGTTTTCATGGTGATGCTGACGTCTGGCGGTTTCGCTGCTGGGTCGCGCAACAGGTAATGAGCCGGCATGAGACCCCTCGGGACTCGAATGTTGTCTCATTTAGGGTGGTATCTGCTGATCGTGCACCATGGCCAAGACCAGCGTCATTCGACCTGACGATGGTCAATGTCTCGGTATCGATGTCGAGCCGAACGCAAGTTTGAAGAGAAAACACGCCAAAAGTCCTTCGTAATGTTCTATAGCGCACTCTCTTGCATCCACGCGTTCCTATCACCTGTTCTGCGCGCGCGAGTCAACAGGACAGAGTGGAGACGGGCGATCAGGCGCATTGGATTGGCCGGTGTGGGGAGAGGTCAGACATGAAACTGGGCGAAAGAGAGCGAGAGGGAGGGGGCGGGCGCCTCTGTATGGCGCGGTCGGTTGAGAAGTCAACCATGCCCTGTAACAAGCTGGAGTCCTGGAGGCAAGCGTGTTCAAGCGTTGTATTTGCGCTACAAAAGTGCATGGCTTGTCCACTAATCGATGTCGACAGTCCATTGCCGGTGACCGCCTGTTCAACCCGTCCGACGCCGCGATTCATGTACCGAGCTTACCTGATTCATGACGATCCGACAGCGGCGGGGCGCGCACGTCACCACCACCACCATTATGCATAACCGAATGGAGTAATAAATTGAACATCATCAACATCATGCATGTTGAAAGACACGAAATTTGCGGAGATCTATTGATCTATGGGCAATGCACACCCTGGCCAGCTCCGTGGATTATGTTGTGCATTCCATGGAATCAGCCGCTTTCCATGCCCATCAAGTGAGGCGGGGGAGAGCAGCATATCATCAACAAAAGGACACCCGCATGGACGGACAAACCGGCTGGTGATGGTGGTAGTGGCTTGTATCATTCGCTAGGCTACTAGGTAATCATGCAGGGCGCGCACAATCGTCAGCCACACGGAATAGTGTCCGTGAAGTCCGAGGCTTCCGAGAACATGTCCACATAGAGGAATTAGTCAAATCGAAGGGGGCACGCCGAGGCTGAATCAAAACAACCTTGTGTTCTACTCAATGATAGCACTATGACAACTCGTCGCGAGAGAGACTTTTTCAGGGTTAAATGCAGACGGGTGATGCGTTGATCATTCAGACCACAAGTGCTGGGTTGGTCATCGGAGTGCGCCGTCCGCATTGACCTCCTCATCAGCCTTGTATATTGTACTGACCTTACTGCCATCATTGAGACAGTAGATGCGGGCATAAGGGTAGCGATATTGTACCGCAGTCGTTGAGACGGCGCACCCAAGGCTATGATCATCAGCGAGAAGCGCAATTACATCCCTATTTGGTAAATAAAAGCTTACTCCAAACGTAGTGTGCCTAGGCAGACGATACTGTGCTAGCATGGTGTTGCTCAATTGCTGTCATCGATAATCAAATACATGCTTGACACAAATCGTCAATATCCTAGCACAAGGCATGATCTGTGAGGCTGAACCTAATTTTCGAAAGTGATACATCTTTGCATTTATACAAGGCTAACAATACGTCGACTCCCTTCGAGCACATACAGCTTCTGTCCGCTGAACGTCTTCAAAAATACGTTGTGGATATCTTCTGCCGTCCTTACTGATCACGGCCTATGGCTTCAGCCGAAAACGAGCAGTGATCAGGTAGAATTTATCCGCGCCGCCAAACTGTGCCCACGAGTTGCGGGTGTTTTGAGTCGCTGGACGCGTTGTGATGTACGATGTAAAGGAATCATGAGCACCAGCGATAAGTGAGTGCGAAGGCTGGTCAAATCTACTCGTGATTGCGAGCGACTTTGCTTCTCATAGTGTTCAATAACAGACCCCGGGCATGTTTTTGGATATCCCTGTGCCTACGCAAAGTTCCTGGTTCTCCCTAGGCTTCGTTCTCGCAGTGGCGGAAGTACACAATCCCCATGGTCATCAGATTCCGAAGGACATTGGCTGACTCGACGCCACTGTTGTCGATGACGGAGCACTTGGAATTGATCTTTTGAGAGACCCGACTGGAGATCTCAAATGTACTTCTTGTGCGGGTCAAGTTGGTCGAACAGCTCCATAGATTTCTCGTACATGGCAAACACAATACCACCACTGAGAACCAACCGGCCCAGTCGTGGAACGGCACCAGACCATAGTCGGAAAAAGCCTTCTTCTCTAACGATCTTCACAGCACAGTCCACACTGTTTTTGTACGCGCTTTTGGCATCGATACTTTGCATTCTCGTCTTGACCGTGTCGATCGGCTGGGTCGCATACACAGTGATGATGCCTGCAGCACCGCCGATCGCAAATGTGCTCAACGTGCCGAGCTTCTCACCAGGAGACGTGTAACTCTGTGCTGCTTGCCTCAAGCTCGTGTATGCACTGAAACGCACAGCGGAATTCGCCGCTTGTCTTGCTGTCGTCGGTACGAAGCCCTTGAAGAAACCCTTGACACCTTGCTCACGGAAAATGAGCCCTGAGCCGTGCAAGAAACCCTTCATCCGCGGTTGCGCGCTCTTCTTGTCATCGATCAGCTGTGTTTTGATCGCTTCGAATGGCGTCACAGCGACTAGAGACTCCGTTGCACCCGCCAAAAACCCTGCGACTACCGTCATGGGTCCGCTGACCGTCCCATCGCTGCTAGCAAGCAAACTCCTGTATTGATCGAATGCAACGAACCGAACTCCTGCCTTGATACTGTTTCCAATGATAGATGTGGTACATCCAACATACCACTGAGGACCGAACGGCGGCCAGGGTAGCTTCTGCGCAGAACCTAATCTCGAATTCAACTGGGTACGGGTTTTGGCGAAGTCGGCAGGATAGGTTATGGAAATTTCCACTGCGCCTGCCACGCTACCAGCAAGAATGGATCGGAGCGCCGAAGGCTTCTCTTTCTTAGCAGGTTCCTGCGGGCGTGGAGCCGTTGTTGTTATGGTTGCGCTCGCCATCTTGCAAATGGAAACGAAGAGAAAGGGCGCACTAGGCGAGTGCTCGGCTACAATGGGACTATGCCGGCACTAGTCGTAGGAGAGAGGTTCGACGAGTATGATCAGGTCAATGAGCGAGCCAGATGTGGATGTGTGACTGTTGCAAGAACTGATATCGAGGTGCTGTGGGCGCTGAGTATTGACTAGAAGGTGGTGATTAGCATAAATGATCCCATACATGTGAACAGAGTTGGTACCTAACCTAGTATGCTCACATACGCCGCGGCAAGAATTTGGCCCGATATCGTCACTGAAGGATTGCTGGTCCTCTCAACTGGCACATGTATAGCAGCCGCAGCTGGGTTAGGGTTATGTACTGTCGGACTTCCGTCTGATGAGTAATCATCACGTAAACCTCCGCGGGCAGATTTGCGGGCAGCGCTGGAGTGTGATCTCAGGGATCGACGCTCGGACGTTCTGAAGCAATAATGTTTGCTGGACTCCGTTGCGTCTTGTTCATCAACAGGTTACCACATCGCAATCAGCTATCATCAACAAGCTAGTTCCACGGGTCAATAGCACGGGTTGATCATCGTGATTCTCGAAGCGCCTTGGATCTTTCATCACAAGTCGAAATTTCGTGATTCGTCGCAGAATCCCAAATCTCTCACACACAGCAGCAATCATGCTGTCTTTGCGCGCCTTCGCTCGCGTCGCTCCTCGACGCATCTCATCCCGCATCTCCACATCATCGAGTCTGCTTCGACCTACATTCCAATCAGCCGTGCGGAATAATGGCGTCTCGATAATTGGACGTGCTGCGACTGCGTCCTTCTCCACTTCTCGTCAACTCCTGGACCAATACAGCCAACACCTCGCCGCTAAACTCGCAAATGAAATTGAGCTTGAGCAAGAAGAAGCAGCTGAGGGAGCAGCCTCCGATGACGGCGTCAAGCAATTTGTGGCGGAGAACCCCGAATGGACCATTCTTGATGCGGAGGGCGAGCAGGACGTCTTCTTGCAGCGAAAATTTGAAGATGAGGAAGTGACCGCACACTTCAGTATCTCAGACTTCAACAACCCCATGCAAGACGAGATGGCGATGGAAGATGACATCCTGGGTGACGAGGAGGACCTCGAGGGCCAAAGTGGAGGCGCCAACACAGCTGGTTCCAGCATTCAAGGTCGCGCCGGTGGCGGAAACCTCAAGGTCGGCACTGAGGACAACAACGCACCTGCTGACCGCGATGTTCTTCAGGACGAGGTATGATTCGCTTACAAAGAAAGGAACAAATACTATAAAGATGGTCAACTAACTTATCATGTTGTAGGAGGACCGTCAGACTTCCTTCCCGGTCAACGTCACCGTTCTTATCCGCAAGGCCGGCAAGGGTAGCCTACGATTCGATCTGGTCGCTGAGAACGGCATGTTCCTCATTCAGCAAATCACTCCCGTCTCAGAGTCCAGCGCCTCTGCAGTGGAACAGATCCGAGAGGCTCTGTCCCAGCGATCCAACCAATACTCTGGCCCACCATTCGAGCAGCTCGACGAGGACCTTCAATCAATGCTTGACGATTACCTCGGTGTTCGTGGCATCTCAAGCAATCTTGCCAATCTAGTGCCAGACTACGTCGACGTTAAGGAGCAAAAGGAATACCTGGGCTGGCTCAGCCGTGTGAAGAACTTCGTCGACTAAATGCTATCTACGGAACATTTCGCATTTTAAGAAGTATCTTCTTGTCACGTGGAAGGCAAAATCTGTGGGGCGATGTCAAGATTTCGCTTGCTGTGGTTTCCACGTTGTATTCTCCAGTTAAAACAGCACCTAGGTATTCTGGCGCTTTCGGTTTAACCACCAAAGCCTGTGTAAATTTTAGCCATTTTCTTTCACCACCTCGTGGAAGAGAAATACAACTCAACTTCAATCTGTAAAACTCCTCATCACTTGCTCAATCTGAAAAGTGATGAACAAAGACATGGCATAAACTCAACCGTAGACTGTTAACATTTGAGCCATATGGATGTTTGGTACCGGGCACTGAATTGTGGCACCGTCGAAGATCCGGACAAACTCAATGGATCATTCCCATATCGACATGTTTTCGAACGAGTCCCCAATACCTTACGCGACTTCGCGCTCGGAAGTCCTTGCCTTTCCAGATCATGAACAAGAAAGCGCTCGATGTAATCAACGCTACAACTGCTGCTGTAATGAAACAGTTTTGAAAACCCAGCGTTAACCACGGTGTGATGGCGTAATTGATCGCGAAAGCCATCGTGTTGCGGATGATGATGGCGGTCGTTACAGCATCGCTGCCGATCTCTCTGTAGGCATCGATTAGGTACGAGATGCTCAAGGTGAGGCCCGCGGCGTTCGCGAAAGCCAAACCGCACATCGCCACCACGAGTCCGAACCAATGCACTCCATGAGCCGCACCTACACCCCATAAGATCAACGAAGCTGGCACGACCAAGGGTAAAATTGCAAAGGCCCAAATTCGTTGCTCAGGCTCTTTGATCCCACCATTTCGTCGGGCTAGGAAGATCGCCAGCTTGTCAGCGAGGTAGCCTGTGTAGATTGCACCACCAGCTACCCCAATGAGGCAGCTGATGTATGCTGTACCGACAAGACCAGAGTTGAAGGAGTATGGTGGAGAAGAGAGGACTTCAGACGAAGTGGCATTGAGAGCATTGAACCAGATGACATATGTCCCATACTGAAAGCCAGCATATACAATGATCGGCCAGGTGAGAAAGTAGATTGAGAGCCACGCTCGATAAAGCATACGTTGAGGGCGTGGTGCATCCCACAAAGCAAGCTTCTGACGGAATGTCTTCTTTGAGCTGGTTTCTGGGCTTGCCTTTTCGCGAAAGTCGCTTGTGGAACTGGTCCGGCCGACATCCACAATCGTCTTGAGGTGTTTCGTGTCTGGTACGTATCTATCGTAATTCGCCTCTTCCATGAAGAAGAACAGGAACAGGAACGCGAAGCCAGAAAAAATGCTTGGATAATAGAACACCCATTGGTAGCCTTGTCCTTCATTGATCCAGCCCGTGATCACAGGCGCAAAGTAGTTGCTGCCCGCAAGAGCGATGGCATATACGCCGAGATACGTGCCACGCTCATGGGTGAAGAAAACATCACTGATGGAGATCTCGGCGAGGCCGTCTGTAGGCGCTGCGAAGAAACCGGCCAACACACCGCGGGCGTACCACTGACCGGGACCTTGGGCATACGGAGCCCACATGGTCAAGGCAATTGTGGCGGCTGTGGATATGAGATATGTCGAACGCTTGCCATACTGCAGTGCGAATGGTTGCCAGAACAAGAGACCCCATCCTGCAAGGAGGAACAAATAGCCAGTACCGGCATTGATCTCTCCAACTGTGAGATCGAGCGCTTCTGACAATGGTACAATGACGGAATAGATGACACTGTTGGAGAAGCCGTTGAAGAACACATAGGTGATGACACAGCAGAGTGAGAGCAACTTTCGGCGTGGAGACCAATTCAATGGATCGTCTATATGTCGTGATCAGTAGTCCGTCGCCAGTAGACAAGTCCCGAGTGCGGGTAGATATACCGCGGTCTGCGCTGGGATTTGGCACAGGGATGATGCCGTCGATTTTCTTGCCATGCTGTTGGTCACGGCCGCTGGACATGTCTACAAGCCTGACCGTTCCTGGCACAAAATCCTCGTCGATGAAGCCGTGAGTGACACTCGCCAGGGTTCTGAGATTGGTGTCCGCCATCGCAATCTCAACCATCATCACACAGGATGAATACTGACTTCAAAATCCAGCATATCGATAAGATGGTCAGAAGAATGGCGGAGTCATGTGACGATCTACGATCAGCGCAGCCACAGTGGTTGTCTCATCGATGCTCTTGAGCATGGACATCTAGTTGCGGATGGAACCATGAATCTCACCGCATTGTCTGTACCTAGGTAAGTTTGCTTGTCCACAGGACCCCAGCCCTCCAGGGCTGGAGGCGAATACATTTGGTGGATTGCAGGTGTGCTCGAGCTCAAAGCCTTGATCCGCCCATTTCAGTTTCACCTCTGTCGTGTACAGTATACTGCAGGTGCCCATGTGTGCTGTAGATGGAGATGACTTCAAGAGCGGGCTGCCATGCTATTCCCAAGCGAAAGCGTGAGACTCACCTCTTGAAATGATAACAGGGGGTCTCGGCATCATATTCTAACCTTTACACATCCATGTTGAATTGACCGATTATGCCATCGATTAATATCAGGACCGCTATCATGCCGACGCAGCAATTTGCCGCCTGTTAAGCCCATCCGCGCAAATCGACCTCGAGCGTTTCGAAACTCTTCCCGCTCCAAATCTGACCCGGGCATCGAAGTGGCCACGAAAAAATATGAGTGATGGCAAACAGCGCATGCAATACATGTACATCATGAGGCGATCAACTGCCTGCCTTTCATGCCCGAGGTCAGTCATCGTGGTTTTATACAAGTATTGGTTTACAAGATGAGAACCGTCACCAAACCTTCCACCATGGTCGTCCTTCTGATTTTGCCTGAAGATTCGCCAAAGCCACATCCTGCTCTTTATCCTTTGCCTCGCGACGCTCTTCTATCAATTTGGCCTTGCGCTGCGCGCGCGCTTGCTTCTCAAGCTCCTTTTTGTGTAGAATCTCGACGGCACGTGTCATGCCGGCCTTCTCGGCCTGTCTTCGATATTGGCAGTATTGGTACATGACAAGAGTGCCCAATGTCGCACTTCCCACAGCCCAATTGCAAGACTTCCACACAGACGCTGCAAGAAATTAGTATGGCCGCTTTGATGTTCTTGGAAGCACATGCGCGCAGCCAAATCGATATCACCTACCTCCAAATATCGCCCGGAGACCTCCAGTTGCGAAACCACTGCCAATGCCCACCATGAACGAATCCCGCACGCAAGGTTGCTTGTGCACCTGAGAGATTGGCTTGCCGGCGTGGTAGGCATTCCAAAGTGTCACATCTGGCACTTGGCCTCCTGCAGTGTGTTGTGTACCGCCCTCCATCGCATTCGCGCTGCCGACCTGCGGTTGATATGTTTGAGCCTTGCCATTGTCCCACTGCTGACCTGCAAACGCCTTGTTCTCGGGATGTTGATTTAGAGCCTCCCGAGAGAGGTCCTCTCGAGGTTGTGAAGAAGGTTGCCGTGTGTCATCCGCCATGTTTGATGTGTGGGCTTGAAAACTCTCACGGCATTAATTGAAGAATCCATGACCACATGCGATCGACTAGCTTCGGAAGAGGCCATTGGGGAATCCTCCGCGGCATCCCATCCGTTCCAAGGTTCATCAAGTACATCTATTAGGGTTATCAATGCATCGGCAAGTCGCATGACGACACTTTCTGGTTTAATCGGGGGCGAATCGCTGCAGAGTGGCTTACCTCATCCCCACTTTAACACGCCTGTTCCCACGCGTCCCGCGACGCGTGCGCCAGAACGCGTCTGCAATTACAGTATTAGAATAGGACATGTTCAGGTGAAGCTGCGAATTGCGGGCTCTGCATATCACGAATACTGAATTCGCAATTGGCACGACGCAACGACCATCACGCCTCTTACAAAATATCACCGAGTCCTCTCATTCCTTCCGACATCAATAATGACTTAATACCCGAAACGAGGGCCATTTACGTGGCAGTATTCACAACAATTACGACAATGCCCGTCAGAAGAAATCAAGGGCGTTCGCGCTATGGCGCTGGCCCAGGACACATTCACGACAAAACCAAGAAGATCAAGTCTGCAGAGATCTCGACCCTGCGATCTTCAGAAATCACATCACAAAATGAACGAACTGAAGCAACGCGATTGGCGAATCGTATCGATGACAGTCAGGGTTTCGAGCGGTTCGAGGCGGGCAAGAAACGCATCGGATGGCTATGTAACATGCACAGCACGGCGATCGAAGATTCCAAGACCCCCGGTGGGCGGGCGGCAGTTGACTTTTACTTCATTGGCGATAAAGGAGACACGTTCAAGGCGAGTGTGGAGTATTTGCCATATTTCCTCATTGCGGTAAAGATGGGGAGGGAAGCGGAGGTTGAGGAGTGGGTCAAAAGAGCATTTGAAGGCCTGGTCCGAGCTGTGGACAAGGTGGACAAAGAGGATCTCGACATGCCAAATCATCTGCTGGGATATCGAAGGACTTTCCTCAAACTCACATTCGCCAATGTAAACGATCTGCTTGCTGTGCGGAGATCTATCATGCCCATCGCGGAAAAGAACAAGAAGAAAGTCAGCGCGATGGACACATATGCAGAAGTAGCGAGCGCCAATGCTGGTTTCGACATATTTGAAGACGAAGGTGAGCGAGATCGGCGGCCGACTAGCGTTCTGGAGGCCAGCGACTTCATTGTCGACATTCGAGAATACGATGTTCCCTACCACGTCAGAGTCGCCATCGACCTTGATATCCGGATAGGAAAATGGTACACCGTCGAGGCCAAGCACGGCCACGTCTCACTCAGCTGTATTGAAGAACGTTTGCAGCGCGCAGACCCTATTGTCTTAGCCTTTGATATCGAAACCACGAAGCTCCCCTTGAAATTTCCTGATGCGACTATCGACCAGGTTATGATGATTTCATACATGATCGATGGACAGGGTTTCCTCATCACTAATCGCGAGATCGTTTCAGAAGACATTCAAGACTTTGATTACACCCCGAAGCCTGAATTTGAAGGGCCATTTCTTATCTTTAACGAGCCAAATGAGGAGGCTGTACTGGAACGCTTCTTCGCCTGTATCAAGGAAGCAAGACCGAACATCATCGTGACCTACAACGGCGACTTCTTCGATTGGCCATTTGTGGAGGCTCGTGCAAGTGTCCATGGCATTGATATGTATCAGGAGATTGGATTCCGCAAGAACAGCGAAGACATTTATCAATCCACGCACTGTGCTCACATGGATGCTTTTGCGTGGGTGAACCGCGATTCCTACCTTCCTCAGGGCAGTCGTGGTCTCAAAGCCGTGACCGTCGCCAAACTTGGCTATGACCCAGACGAGTTGGATCCTGAGCTCATGACGCCTTATGCTTCCGAACGGCCACAAACGCTTGCAGAGTATTCGGTGTCAGATGCGGTAGCAACCTACTACCTCTACATGAAATACGTGCACCCTTTCATCTTCTCATTGTGCACTATCATTCCTCTGGGCCCGGACGATGTGCTTCGCAAAGGTACTGGAACTCTTTGCGAGATGTTACTCATGGTTCAAGCGTATCAGAAAGAGATCATCCTGCCAAACAAACATGTCCAAGCTCGAGAGTCGTTCTGGGAAGGGCACTTGTTAGAGTCCGAGACCTATGTAGGAGGTCACGTCGAGAGTATCGAGGCTGGTGTCTTCCGAGCAGACATACCCACAAACTTTGCTGTTGACACGACCGCGATCGACGAACTCCTTCGCGACCTCGATTCAGCACTGGAGTTTTGCATTACTGTAGAAGAAAAAAAATCCATGGATGATGTCGCAAATTATGACGAAGTCCGGTCACAGATCGCTGAGCGACTCACCAAATTGAGGGAAACGCCAAATCGAACCGAAAGGCCACTCATCTACCATCTGGATGTCGCCTCAATGTATCCGAACATCATGACCACTAATCGACTACAGCCGGACAGTATGATAGACGAGTCTGTATGCGCCGCCTGTGACTTCAATCGTCCGGGCAAGACCTGCGACAGGCGCATGCCGTGGTCATGGCGAGGCGAATTCTTGCCAGCCAAGCGAGATGAATACAACATGATCAGGCATGCCTTAGAGAATGAGAAATTTCCAGGCAAGTTTGCGAACAGTCTGCCGCGTTCATTTCAAGACCTCAGTCTGGACGAACAGACTGCACTAGTAAAGAAGCGCTTGACGGATTACAGCAAGAAAATTTATCACAAAATTCACGACACGCGGACGATTGAGCGTGAGGCCATCATTTGCCAGCGAGAAAATCCGTTCTACGTCGATACCGTCAAGGACTTCCGAGATCGAAGATACGACTTCAAAGGAAAGCAAAAGGTCTGGAAAGGCAAGGCGGGCGATCTTGAAAAAGCGGGCGCCCCGTCATCAGAAGTTGAAGAGGCCAAAAAAATGATTGTATTGTTCGACTCCCTTCAGCTTGCGCACAAGGTCATTTTGAACTCATTCTACGGATATGTCATGCGAAAAGGTTCACGCTGGTACTCCATGGAAATGGCAGGTGTGACTTGTTTGACTGGTGCACGCATCATCCAGATGGCTCGTCAACTTGTGGAACGCATCGGCCGGCCTCTCGAACTCGATACCGACGGTATTTGGTGCATCTTGCCGGCTACATTTCCAGAGAACTTCGCTTTCAAACTCAAGAACGGCAAGAAGGTCACAATCTCATACCCATGTGTCATGCTCAACCATCTGGTGCATGCTAAATTCACAAATCATCAATATCAGACATTGGTAGACTCCAATACGTTTAAATACGAGACTCACAGCGACAACTCCATCTTTTTCGAGGTTGACGGGCCATACAAGGCAATGATGTTGCCAACTTCAAAGGAAGAGGACAAGAACTTGAAGAAACGATATGCAGTCTTCAATGACGACGGAACGCTTGCAGAACTGAAGGGTTTCGAGATCAAGCGAAGAGGAGAACTGAAGCTCATCAAGATCTTCCAGCAACAGATTTTCAAATTCTTTCTCGAGGGCAGCACACTCGCAGAGATGTATGCCGCAGTCGCCACTGTCGCCAACAAATGGCTCGATGTCCTCCATTCTGCTGGGTCCACGCTTTCTGATGAAGAGCTGATCGATCTCATTTGTGAGAACAAGAGCATGGCCAAGACTTTGGAGGAATATGGGGCGCAGAAGTCCACCGCGATCACAACGGCGAAGCGTCTCGCAGAATTCCTGGGCGAGCAAATGATCAAGGACAAAGGTTTAAATTGCAAGTACATCATTTCATCGAGGCCACGCAATGCTCCTGTGACGGAGCGCGCAATACCCGTGGCCATTTTCTCCGCTGAAGAGACGGTCAAGCGTCACTACCTACGTAAATGGCTGCGCGAGGATCCAGGAGATATGGATCCTCGATCAGTCATTGATTGGCAGTATTACCTAGAAAGACTTGGCTCGGTCATTCAGAAACTCATCACGATCCCTGCTGCTCTACAAAAGGTCCGCAACCCGGTTCCCCGTGTGCCTCATCCGGATTGGCTCGACCGGAGGATCCGCATAAAAGACGATGTCTTCAAGCAACAAAAAATGACGGATATGTTCGCAAAGAAGCCCCTGGCTGAGCTCGATAGTAACATCAACAATATCCGAAGTACCGATATGGAAGACTTCGGCGCGACGCCCATGTCAAAACTAAAACCTGCCGCTGCAGCTAAGATTGTGAGCTCTCAAAAGCGCAAGGTAGCAGAGCCCGCTGTCCCTACCTCGGTGAATCCGTATGATAGCCTTCCTGATGTGATGCCGTCAATAACGGATGACTATCGAGGATGGCTGAAATATCAAAAGAAGAAATGGAAAATTCAGAAAGCTGCGCGGGCACGCAGACGTCAATTGTTCGGCGAGAAGAGGGCCGATGCTAACGATGCTATTGGCACATTCTTTCGAAATCAAGCGGAGTTGCTCTACACAAGTGACTGGCAAATTGTACAGCTCCGTGAGACAGAAGTTCCCGGAGAAGTTCGTGCTTTTGTCTTGATCGATAAGAAAATGCATCAGTTGAAGGTAGTCGTCCCAAGACAAGTGTACCTGAATCTGAAGGAAGACGATCTTCCGGATGTATCCATCGACGGTGTTCACGCAGAGAAGATTGTGAACCACACCCTACCAAACGGCCATCCCTCGACACATTTATTCAAGCTCACAATGAACGAACAAATTTATACCCGAGACGCAGATCAGCTGGCTGCTCTGTTTCATCACTCCAGTGTGGAAGGCGTGTACGAAACGCAAGTGCCTCTCAGTGTACGTGCGATGCTTGATCTTGGCAGCGTTTGCACTTTCGATCAGAGTCAACGCGGAGTGTTGGGTCGAGGCTTGGAACAGGGCTTTGATCTTTCGACATTGCGAACAGTACCACCGCAAGAACCATATCTGAGTGCGGCAAGCGCAATGAGCTACTACGCCCTCTACCACATAAGTGCTGGTGAACGACAGGTCTATGGTCTTTTCTCCTCATCAAGAGCGGAGGCCAAGCTCGTGATCCTCAATCGAGCTCGGAGCGACCAGAGCATGCCTAATGTAGACCGCATTTACGAAGAAATGCTTGCTCGCAAAATGGAGGAAACCGGAGGCGCACCATGGCAAACGATCATGGAGTACCAGGACGCTATTCACTTCCAAACGGTGCAGGTCACTACCCAGCGACGTGCACTGCAAGAACTTGGCGACACTATCAAAAAGTTCCAGAAGGAGGAGGCAAGACCGACAATGCTCATTCTGCAGTCGCCAAGTGCACAGGTGCTCCTGCATGACCTACCAGCGCTACAGAACTTCCCTGTCCTACACATTCGCGCTGACGAGAACGACAAGAAATTTCCTCCACTCGGATGGCAATCTTTCGTGGCGAAACGACTTGTCACGCACTACCTAGACCTTGGCCTCTGGGTTTCACATCTGCTTGAATTCTCGAGATACGGTAACATCCCCCTGTGCAACCTGAAATTGGATGACCCAAGGTATTTGATCGACATCACGTATGCTCGCAAGCTGCAGCAAGAACGAGTGATTCTATGGTGGTCGAACGATGCTAGGCCAGATCATGCTGGACACGAGTGCGATGATATGTTGAGTTCCATGGAAGTCGTTGACATGCCAGCTATCAACACGCCAGGAACATATTCGTCAGCTTGCATCGACTTGAAGGTGAAGAATCTGGCCATCAACACCATTCTCTCTGCAGCTGTCTTGGACAAAGCCGAAGGGAGTGATCCGATGGGCATATCCGGCGCTGGTGCACAAGAAGATGCTTTAGATGAGACTGCACAGACCATCCAAACGGAGAACGCCTTTGCTTCTGCCGGCATTGGCGCATTGCGTGAGATGGTTCGTGGTTGGTGGCAGGAGGCCTGCAAGGGAGGCAGCTCGATGGCGGACGTGCTGGTCCAGCATCTTGTACGTTGGGTCGAGAGTCCAAGTTCCCATCTCTACGATCGTAACCTGCACTACTACGTACAAGTCATGTCGAGGAAAGCTTTCCAGCAGCTCATGTCAGAATTTCGCCGAGTCGGCTCACACGTGGTGTTTGCCAACGCCGGCCGGCTTTTGATTCAAACGTCAAAATCGGAAGTAGGCAATGCATTCGCTTACAGCCAGTATATCCTCAAGACCATCAGCTCAAAGCCAGCATTCCATTTCCTGGATTTGACGATCACAGAGTTTTGGGATTATCTTGTGTGGTACGATGAGTTCAATTACGGAGGAAAAGGCTGCACGGAAGTCATCGAGGCAGACAAACAATCTCTGGACACCATCATGCACTGGCAAATTGCAAGTTTCCTGCCGCCGATTTTGCAACCAAATTTCAACGACTGGGTGGTAGAGTACATCGAGCTGATGCATCAACGCAAGCGTCCGACCGCAGCCATCAATGATACCCCACGAGCAACCCAGCTGCCAATTCATGCTCCGATGTTCAACAGTGCCGAGAAGGACGATCAAACCACTCCTGGAAACGTGCTTACTGTTACAATTTCCAAGCCATTGAAGAAGCAGATCGCCCAGCTCATCAAACGCCAACGATTAGAAGCGGCGCACGAAGAGCTTCTGCAGGACTGGTCGTTCCCGATCCTTCCGGGCTCTCATTTGACCCCTCGAAACGCTGTGTTAGAGCTCGTCAAAGCTCTCATGCAAGTACTTAGTCTCGACAAGACCATCACCCTGGAAGCACGTCTGCTACGCAAGGAACTCCTCCAGCTTTTCGAGATCCGCGAATTCAGCTCAGACGGCGCCTTTGTCAATCCCAGCAGTAGCCTCTCTCTGAAGCAGGTCAACTGCCCTGAATGCTGCGTCCCTCGCGACATCGATCTTTGCAAGGATGGCGACCTCTCAGTCGTCGTCGAGGGCAGTTCACAGTCATTGTTGGTGGCCAAGTGCGAGAACTGTAGCGCCGTGTTCGACCGTCTACATATCGAAGAGCGATTGTTGAGCGATATCCAAAAGATGGGCGTGTTGTGGATGACGCAAGACCTGAAATGCAAAAAATGCGCGCGGCTCCGGACGAATGACTTTATGGAACATTGTGCTTGCGCGGGCGAATGGACGGCTACAGTGAACAAGGAGGATTTGTTGAAGCAATTGCGAGTGTATGGAAGTGTTGCGGCGTTCTATGGGCTACGGATGTTAGAAGTTGTGGTCAAATCCGTCAAGGATGGATTGTGATTTTCGGCTTGTTGATTTTGAGATGATTCTTCCCCTCTCGCTGGCTCAAGCAGGATACCTCTCGGCTCAGTTGTGCGTTTTTCCTGTTGGATGGTGTTTAGCTGCGGAGTTCAGGATTGATATTGGTCCCAGAGCGGACGTGGCACTGAAGCATTGGCATTTAAGCGACCCGAGACTTTTTTACTTTTTCAGTTGACGATACAACATTACATTCAATGGGATCGTGTGAGGTGATTTGGGATACTTCAGCTTGATCTATCGAGTAGCTACTGGACAACGAATTGTTCGGCGTGAGCCTTGTACAAGACACTCGAGTCGAGCAGGGTGTCATTGCGAGAGTTGTAGAACTCTACACCGAGATTATTCGCATCCATGACCTTGACGCGCGCATATGAGAAGTCGCCGTCATAAGTGAAGACGTTTCCTGTAGCGTTCGCGCCAGCTTCGGAGAGGCCCTCGATGTTGCCAGCACCGCCCGCGACCACGTACATGGGCGCCTTGGGGTTGTTGAGTCCGGCAGGGTCGACAGTGCCGTTGTAGATCGGGCTGAATCGCTGAGAGTTGTGCACGTGTCCGAAGAGCGCGAGATCCACACCGTATTTATAGAAGAGCGGCTCGAAGGCTGCCTGGCAGGGTGCGCAGACGTTGCCCTTACCGCCGGTTGAGTACCAGGGACGGTGAGCAGCGACGATGAGCCAGGGTGTGACAGTACGGTCGACGCTGGACAGGTCAGCTTCGAGGAAAGCGAGCTGCTGGCCGGTCGCGCCGAATGGCCCAGCATTCAGGTTGGCACTACCGTCTTTGCCATCTGGAGCCTTAGGGAAGTCGGTCTCGGTGTTGAACATAACAACGTGTGCTTGGCCGTACTCAAAGCTGTACCAGAACGGCGGGTTGGCGAGAGCCTTGGCGATCACTGCGGAGTGTTGCGCTGAGCTGTCATTGCTAGACGAGAGGAAGGCAGTACCCAAGGTCTGGTTGAAACGGTTGCGGAAGTCGGTGAAATTTTTCTGGCCTTGCGGGCACAAACCGCTGGTGTAGTTGATCTCCTCGCAGGCAGCCTCGTGGTTGCCAGGACCAGCCATGTACGGCTTGAGAGCAGAAATCGGCGCGAGCTGATTGTAGAAGGTCTCGAGGATAGCTGAGTATGCATCCTTGCCGTCCAGGAGGTTCTGCGGCTTCAAGAACCAGTCATCAGCGTATGCGAAGTCTCCTGGGTGGATGACAAGCTCATAGTCCTTGTAGGTACGAGCCAGGGAGCCGATGGTGGAGTGTTCGAGCGCCGGCTCAATTTGAGGAATGGTGTCTCGCTTGGTAGTGGTGAAGCCATCTGGCCCATACACACCAAGATCAACCACAACGTCCATGTTGAAAGGGGTATCATCTCCGGCGGCACGAGGGCTGAAAAACGACTGCACAGTGGAATTGGTCGACACAATCTTGTAAAAGTATGTCGTTGCAGGCTGAAGGCCGGAAAGTGTGACCGCGTTCGACCATGTTCGAGACGAAGCATATGTGTATGAGTCGGTAGAGCACGACTGAGCAGTGAGAGAGCTGCTGGAAATGCCAAACTGCACGCAGGGTTGGTCTAATTTCTGGAAGGTGTTCCAGCCCACAGAAATGGCTAATGAAGACTGTCAGCGTCGACATCTACGACCACTCCGACGTGACAGAGACTCACAGTTCGCCCCCTTCACAGCGATGCGCTGCTGAAATGGAGTTGTGCGATCAGCTGGGATCTGAGGATACGAAAAGGCAAGCGCGCCGGTGATGGCCACCAATGGCAGGGCGAGTAAAGAAGCCATGATCGGTGAAAACGGTAAGGAATATGATTAAAGCAACAAGCTTTGCCAATGGTATCCAGCACGATAACAATAGAAATGCTCGTGTGTGATGAAGTGTTGCAATTGCCCCGATGTCTCGACGACGAGCCGGGCAGGTCTACTAATACTTGTACTTCTCGTGGCAAGAACATCGTAGCTACGCAAGCGTTGATGCCGGCATCCATTCGAGGCTAATCAATTACTCGTCCGGACGGCATTGCGACCGATGTGGTCTGGCCCGAGCGGGCGGTCTCTGGAGGGCGACGCCATTTGAATGCGGTCTGGCGGGGAATACATCTCAAATTGTTCGGGAATATTCATCAAGCGTCGTTCAGGTTCGTTTAATAGCTGCTCGTGGTGAAGATCATTGGAGCTGAATGCATAGGGACGGCTTATGCATGCCACATAACCCCGAATGAAGCATGAATCGTCGTCGCGACGGTCATCGTCTCCACGGCGAGTGGTCGGAATTGAGTCAAGCTTCTGAAGATCTTCGCCACGGTCCGCGGAGACAAGCCCAATGTGGTCAAGAAGCTGCGGGTAGGGCGTGCCGAACTGTCAAACCCCATGTTGCACGTGTTTATTGCTGGACAAATCGATGGACGGGCATTATCAATTCACGACGCAACTACTGCAGTGTTCATAAGAAGTGGTGGACAAGGATACTCGATGTAATGCATAACTATTGATTGGGAGAACATTGACCTGCTCTACCCTCTCTGATCTCTCGCACCTTCGCACTATCCCCACGCGTAGAACACATCCAGCAACCATCGGCGAGCATCCCATCGATCTCGCATGAAACACGTGCAGATACACGCATCGAGCCCAAGCGACATTGATGTTTGCACCAGATGACCATCTCTCAGACCTGGGAATTGGGCTCTCGCGACCATGGTCTGCCAGACCCTGTAGTCCGGCGTACTCGCATTTCCTCGTTGCAGTCGTCCAGGCATCAGTCAAATCAGACGGGCCACTCCCCCCATGACTGATATGATACTTGTATTGCCGATGACTAAAACGACACACATCAGCTTTCTAAGGTAGAGTAGAACACCAATCCCCCAGAATCGGCTTCATCAGGTTGTCGGGGTGTCCTGTCCTATTTGACCGATACCTGTAGCTCCATGGACCCGACTAACCCTCCAAACAAGCTTTCCATGAGCAGAATGCTTGGCCCGACAACCAGTGCGATCTAAGTCGTGGGCATATCTGAGTGCCTACGCCATGGCGATCACATCTGACTTGTAATGCGGCGGATCAAACACGTTAGTCACACAAACGTCTAGGAACTCAGCTCATCCTCTCTCCAGAACCACCATAGAACGATTATGATGGCCTTCAAACCAGCGGCCATCCACAGAGCGCCCGCAATGCCGACCTCAGCTCGCTCGCACACGCCCGCGACAACGGCTCCACACAGCAACATGATAGGCGCTGCCACTCGTCGGTTTCTCTCGGTGTTCGCAATGATCCCCGCGAATAGTTTCTCGTCGGCCCAGAGATCGCAGTAAATCGATGTCAGCACGACACTGGTCAAACTTCCAAATTTCAGTACTCGACTCATGAAAGCTTGGCCGGACGACTGCAATGCTATCAGCGCGATGGGGACCAGCACCCATGAAGTAATCGGGCCATCTTTGGTGGTTCGAGGTCCCAGCGTAACCATGAGCGCTGCAGCTCCAATCAATAATGTCTGTATAATGTATGACAAGAGCAGCACCCATCGTCTTCTTGGCGAAAAGAAGCGATGAAATCGAGCAAAGAGAAAGCTTCCCACCGAGAAGCTTACCAGAGAGACCGCCGCGCGAATCCACCGATTGCTCTCGGAGGGTGCTACGATACCGTAGCCTAGGTAGATTGTGTTTCCTAAACTCGTCGATGCATTCAGCAGGCGATTCGGGTTCGGCAATCACTAGAGAAGTCCTTGGCGGCAGGCACACTCACCGGTCTGCATGCTAGCAAAACTGCCCCATGTTGTGACACTGGCCGTATCCAGCAAGCCAGTGATAAAGTAACATAACAGCAGAGGTATGTCGGCCCATCTGTTATTGACATCCACGTGTAGATGATCGTGCAAGCGTGCTGTCCATCCCGGCGTCTTCGGCTCTGATAGAACAGGTCGAGCGTGAATTGATGCCGTCGAAGGTTGATCCTCACTGAGTCGAGGCTCCGTCGATGGCAGTGTGCCGTAACCTTCGGATCGTGGCATCGCTACGACGGCAATCTTCCAAGTCAAAACGCGTTGCTGTCTCGACAATACTTTATCACTTCCGCTTTAGCCCTCTCGCGCCAGAACACACTTCCGTCCACGACTAATTCCCGACTTTTCACTATGTCAGAGATTCTAGCTCTCAATGCATCTGCGCGACTTTTGGGCCAGCGAAAATGCAGACGTCAGCCCTCTAGTCCGATCGTCCCTGTGAGATGACGCGTTCAAAGGACGCGGACATTGGCCGTCTACACAAGTGCACCCAGGCAATATGGCTCGAGTGGTTGAACAATAGTATATCGATACTCGGAGGTCCGTATGTCCAGACCTGCTAGAAAGCCTGCAGGCAGCTTCAGTCGTGTCTAGTGAATAAAGGCCTTCTTCTTTGCATTCGGAGAGTCTCGAGGTCCTGCACGGTTTAGGGTTGGGGCGAAGATGTTTTACCCCAGGGTTGGGATCATGCGAACGTGCCTATGAATGGTCATGAACATAATTTGACTGGCTGGGATCGCAGTTGGTATTCCCAGTTGACTGAACCCGTTGTGAATTCCACATAAGGACCCGCGCATTACATATCTGGAGCTGAGCAAGCCATCCAATCGCCGCACATCACTTTGATGGCCGAGCAAGCAGAGACTCTACCCGAAGGAGTTCACCATTACCAGGATACTGACGATGTTCCATTCGAATTGTCAAAGTATTTCCACCAACGCTACGACATTTTTTCGAGATACGATGAGGGCGTGTGGATGACATATGACGCCTGGTTTGGTGTCACCCCAGAGCCCATAGCACTGTAAGTAGATCACACAATCCTGCAGATGCTCAAGCCTGCTGAGATATTTATTGATCACACGCCCGCAAGCAGTAAGATCGCCGCACAGTTGGCAGAGGTTTCTCCAAGCAACAAGCGAACTCTCATCGACGCTTTCGCCGGAGCTGGTGGTAATACCATTGCCTTCGCCTTGTCGGGTCGTTGGGACGAGATCTTTGCCATAGAAAAGGATCCCGCGACTCTTGCGTGCGCCAAGCACAATGCCAAAATTTACGGTGTCGAAGATAAAATCTGGTGGATCCAAGGTGACATCTTCACCGTCCTGAAGAAGCGGCTGAATAGTGTCGCACAGAACGCCGTCATCTTCGGGAGTCCGCCCTGGGGAGGTATGTGGCTATCAATCCCACAACGCGAATTGTGTCTGACAGCTCGTAATTCTAGGTCCATCATATACGACCTCCAACGTTTTTGACCTCTCTCTGATGCAACCATACACACTGACACAGCTACACGATGCATTCATGCGGAAGCCGACCGAAGTCGTGCTCTTCCTACCTAGGAACTCGGATCTCGAGCAGATCGCCAAATACGGAGAGGACAATGAACATCGGAAGCTGAAGGTGGTGCATTATTGCATGTACGGTGCGAGCAAGGCTTTATGTGTATTCTTCGGGCGTTTCATTTGGAATGATTGAGGCACAACTCCCAATGAATTTGTCCTGGGGATGCGCGTTCTTTGACGGCCTTGGCCAATTTATGGGTATACTTTTGCGTGCCGGCGCTGTAAAATCGCTGTTTTGAGCCATTGATACCATCTACTGGTCAGGCCGAGGGCGTTGATGATTAAAATTATTAGCCAGGCTGAGATCATGTGTTTATTCGCAGAAATGAAGGAAACTAGTACTTCAAATCTATGCCTCTCCTCTTCTCGCTCTCTCTCCACTCGAACATGACCTGGCTACCCACGAAGAGAGTGGCACATGCGCCGACGAAGAATATCCTACCTCCCAGGTCACCGACGATGCCAGTCACAAGTCCCTTCAGACCATCCACACCGACAGCAAATCCAACTAAATTTGCGACCATCATCATGAGAATGTTAAAGACCGCGCCGAGGCCACACAGCCAGCGGTACGTATTTGGGCGATTCCTGTAGTTCTTCGCTGGGAAGAGCAGCGTGGCAATGATCTCCGGCAAGACGAATAGAGTAATGAGCCAACCCCAGGTCAAAAGCCGAAGATTGAGATCGTGCCATACTGCTACAAACGTGAAGACCAGGAGGAAGTTGGCGATCATGCGTGGCTTTGACAAACCTCGACTGCCGCCCAGTGGAACGAAGATGTAGCGGACAATGAATCGATTGAACGAGCGATGCCATCCTCGCCAGAATGCAAGGGCGGAGTAATTGTCCGACATGCATCGGACCATGTTCTCGGGTGGATCGATTCCATCCACGAGAGCCCAAAGTCGGAAGAAGCGCCATGGAAGTAGTAGCTTCAGCCAGATGATGTGTAGGTTGAAATACCCCAGCATTGAAAGCTGGAATGGAGTGTAGAGGGACCAGTCCGGTTTGGCATTGTTGATGGCGACAGCGTAGAGGTAGTGCTGAACAAGTTCCATGGTGAGGAGGCAGAGTAGGAAGCGGACGGCGTACGGAAAGGTTCGTGAGAACGAAATCGATGCTGACGGATAGCGACATTGCGAAATATAGTCGTTGAAGTTCACGATCGGACCGGCGAGGTAAAGTGGAGCATAAAGTACAAATGCAACGTAGTTGGGAAATGTGAAGTCCTTTGGTTGTGCTCCCATGGCAACCCTCTCCCTATCGGGAAGTGCAGCAGGGTCGAGCGATTTCTTCTGGAGTGTGTTAGCCACCAACAGATCAAATAACGCAGTTGAAGGATGCCGGTACATACCTCGATGGCATTGCTCGTGCCGCGTTCGAGCATCCAAATATAATCGAAATTGTAGGAAATCAGTCGAAGGACTGTAATGTTGAAGAAAATCTCCCAACGAGGGATGAGTCCACCATAGCTGTCGATAGTGGCGCCCAGGCTAGTGTTGGCGTTAATTGGAGTTGAAGAGAGAATGATCGATAGATCCGTAAATCGATAGCCATGGCATAATTCGTTGCTGAACAGAACTCCCATATTGAAGATCCAGGTCGCAACACCAACGTACTTCCTGGGCAGAGACATAGCCACATGGTAATTGACGTAGAGAATGAAGAGAATCTTGAAGGCGGAAATGCCATGAAGTGCAACCATAAAAATGGCAGTAAAAACTAGATCAAAGTTGACTCGGGATTTCAATCTGCAGTCCGCTTGTTCTGCTGAGGCTTTCTTCGATTGGCTTGCCCCATTGCGAGGAGCTGGAGACCCAGTAACTACGTTGGCAATGACTCGTAAAAGTGGATGCAAGGTCAAGAGTAAAGCCATGTAGGGAATGAAGTCCCTGAAATTCGAATACTGCGCATCTGAGTTATCAACTTGCCGCCCGGGAATCCAACCCGGCGACAAAAGGTGAGCGTAATGCTTGTACATCGGATGAGAAGGTTGCGAGACATCGTATACTGATTTAAACATCAAAACCGGAATGGTAAGGAATGCCAGGTAGTAAAGGTAATATTCCGAAGTATTCCATCTCGACGGCTTTGCGCTTGGGAGAGGTGCGTTTGTCGTTGGCGAGAGACGAATGTCAAGGGTCTCAGCCCGGAAAAGCTCCCAAGGTCGAATCATGCTCGGTGAATGCGTCCTTGTCTTTTATTTGCGATGACCCATTCGCGTTGTAGCGCTGATGTTGTGGTGTCGAAATGCCTGGACCCCTTACTCTGAGGTGGTTGTTAAAAATAAGTACGAAAGCCGGGGAAAGGAATTGGGGAAAGTGTGTCATCAAGTCTTGGACTGTACGCGGCGGAGCTCTCTCACGCGTCGCGAGCTGCGAAATTCCCGCGATTTGCGATTCGCGCGGTGCGATAGGTGACGACATAGGAAAGCCAATCTCTTCCTGCCCGGATACTGGACCAAGATCTATTAAGCATTTCGCTATCACAGGACTCGCACAAAAGTAGTCATGGCAGCAGCGATCCCGCCAACACAAGCTCCCGCGGCGCAAGAATACGGCGGTGGTCAGTCTGATGTGCTTGGGAAGATACACCAGAAATGCAAGTGACGTTTACTGACAACTCCCCTCAATTGCAGATGAGATCAACGCGCTCATTCTCGATCCGGGCAGCTTTACCACTCGAGCAGGTTTCGCAGGTGAAGACACTCCCAAGTCCGTCATCCCGACCAGCTATGTGGTGACCTCGTCGGGCGAGAAACTTTACGGGGACAATGCCATACACCTGGTCCGACCAGGCGCCGAGATCGCAAATCCCTATAACGCAGATGGAATAGTCGAGGATTGGGAGACTGCTGCACGGTTATGGGAATACAGCATTACATCTCGTCTCACCGGCCCACGGCAAACAGCACCCAGTAAGAATGGACTGAATGACCCGGCTTCCAAGGAAAACCAGGATGGAGACGGAGATGTGGACATGGATGCAGCGGTCGAGGAAACGGAAGAGCATGAGCGGATACTGAGCGACAATCCTTTGTTAATGAGTGAACCTGCGTGGAATCCGTCAAAGGCACGAGAAAAGACAATCGAGCTGGCCATGGAAGATTGGAATGTTCCGGCTTTCTTTTTGGCCAAGACTGGGCAATTAGCAGCGTATGTCGAGCTCAATACGTGTTGCAAAGCTGGAGAGGCTGACCATACATATCTACAGGTACTCCCAAGGAAAGGCCACCGCTTTGATCGTCGACGTTGGTCATCTGAATACCTCAGTAACAGCCTTGTACGACGGCATGGTGCTACGGAAAGGTCAAATGGACTTCTATGAAAACGCACAGAGAGCAATGAGCTGACCTTCAGATAGCATCAAGTCACACCCCGCTCGCCGGTTCATGGCTCAACACACAGCTACGATTAATGTTCGGCTCCTTGTCACCGGCAGTGCCATTAAATCCCTACTACGCCATCGCTAGCAAACAACCTGTCGATGCTGGCGCGCCAAGCTTGGCGACCTTTCAGAAATTCGACACTGCACCCAGCGCATCCTTCCGCACTTTCGAGGAGGATCGAGTCCTGGCCGCCTTCAAGGAGTCAATTGTCACAGCGTGGCCAGGCCCAAACAGTCTTTCTTCGCCGACGGCACCTGGAGGTACGGTGACCAATGCTGAGACTCTCAAGAGCTTGCCACCCAGACCATTCGAATTTCCAGACGGATGGAACAATGTTTTCGGTGTGGAGCGCTTCAAAGTTGCGGAGGGGCTATTTGACGCTTCTGCTGCCTACTCATCTACCGAGCATACGGCTCCAACAGCGGAACAGACCATCACAAGCGTGATCCGTCGCGCAGTTGATGCGGTCGACGTCGACGCTCGGCCAACTCTGCTCAACAATGTCATCATCACGGGTGCCGGGAGCTTGATCGAGAAATTGCCTGAGCGCATTCAGAGCGACCTCGCCCTGAAATACCCAAACCCCAAGGTTCGTGTCATTGCCAACACGAGCACCGCCGAGCGGAGGTTCGGTTCATGGATCGGTGGAAGTGTGCTTGGAAGTCTCGGCACATTCCATCAAATGTGGATCAGCAAACAGGAGTACGATGAGTTCGGAGCAAGCATCGTCGATAAACGGTGCAAATGAGCCTTACGGAGACATTTCAGCGTTGTGTCATGACAACGGGGAAACACATGCTGGCGTAATAGTCGCTCAGCGAGCAGCATTTCTGAAGACTTCGACCAGCCATCGCAGTAGGGACGGTAGTGTCGGAAAGCCTTGCGCATGAGACGAAGACGGAGAACGTTACCACCCATGACTCGGCATTCCTCTCTATGGTGATGGCCATCAGCACTTGATTGCAGGATGTAAGCCTCAATGGCATGATCACATCGAATCACCACAGAGCGTGGCGACAGGCTGAGGAGATTGTCTGACTATCAATAGATCCATGGAGCTGGGATGTAATGTATTGTAGATTGATCGGAAAGACCGCCCTTGTCACATAAGCGTTCTTGCATGCCGCTGGTTCAGGAAATGGCTGTTCTGTTCGCCAAAGTGGATTAACACCAATGCGCTGAAGCCTTGTCTCGAATTGTCAAATGATCGCCCTGGTCTCTGTGTCGGCCTCGGCACAGCCATGCAGCTCACCTTGGAGTGGATATTTCGACGCGTGAAGGCTCGCCGCGGGCCGAACGTGGCAGCGTGAACGAAGTCTAAATTTGACGTGCTGGCCTAGAGCTCCTAACAATATTTTGTGTTCACAGCTAGTCGGAGCTTAAAATCCTTGATGAATGTATCGTCATGTACTGTGCTGTACTAGGTATGTACGATTGCGATATGACCACTTGGAACCGGACTTTGGCAATGAAGATCTACAGACGAGGTTCGAGAATCGTGCTGCCCAGGAGCCCCTCGAAGTGCGGAGTTGGGTGATTCGTCATCATCTTGGCGCCGCTTGCATCTTTGTAGACTCATGAGAGATGTGGACCTTGATCGTGAGGAAGAAAGCCAAGAATTTTGTGTTGAGCAAACCTGAGCCGGCGTGGACAGTGTCGAGGCCGCCGCAGTGCGTGTGCGCCACGATGGCCACGGCGCAATTGGGTGAACTCTATTAAACATTACTTTATACACCCAGATGGCAGGCAATTCCTGTCATCAACCACGTGTAAAAAGCCGCCAGAGATTTGCCCTCGGACGCCAATATCATTTGAACGCACAGTAACAACGAGGCCGGAATTGCAGGCGTTGGAGAGATTGCGTTGGGGTGGAGTCGGCCGAGAAAGAGACAGAAGGAAGAGGAGGCGTCAAAAGAATTCCGACCCGGAGGAAACTACGCGCACCGCACATTTCTTTGGTAGGAGCAGTACATGTACCTAAAATATGTATGGAGCCACCAATTGTTTCGCCGGGAATGGCTCGTCTCACACAGCTCGAGTACATCATGATGCTGACGAGGATTAAATTGACACCGTAAAATACCAATTTGTCTTCTACGTTGGGCAGAATTCGTCAAAGTTGGCGCGGACATCATTATCATCACCGTCGTTTTCGTTTTCGAGATCCTTTCTATTGATCGGAGGAGTGGTCTACCATGTACCCGTATTGATGCAGACAACCAGGATACATAGCACGACGGGATGGGATCTCACCTGTACGATCGGCCAGTACCTACCTAGGTAGGTAGTTGTGATGCTATCCTCCTGCCTCGGACTTTTAGGGTTTGTCTCGAGAAAGGCAATCGTTCCATCTTCCCTCTGTCCCGGCGTGTCCTGCTCCGGTTTTGGCCCGAGAAGCCGTGATGGACGACCGTCCGGCAACCGGTTGTGTCCTATTTCCGTAAAGGAAGCTTTCAACCGTCGCTCGAAGTGCCTGCCTGGGTACCGCACTGCCGTGACCAAGATCATCACGGCACTTGGCAAGGCTAGGAGCTTGAGCTATCTTGGCCTACCGAATTCGTACATAATAGCTGATACCTAAACGCTCGATGATCGTCCTCCTTGTATGTACTCGAAAGGTGGATGCGTACGTAGACTAAATGCTGCAGGGATCATCGTGGTCGACGCCGCGTGCTCCGACGACAGGATTGGGTGGAGGGTAGAGGGTGGTCGACGACGACATGCATAGGTCCTCATTAGCATCAACATCATCCGTCTGATCACCCGCTAGCACACGATACAATACATGGCACCAGTAACACGCCCTGTTTGCTTAGGAGTAGACGCTATCGGTCTGGTCACTGCACAGGTGTGCTTGTATGTTTGCGGTGGTCAGTGCCAGAGATCATTCCAGTCAGATCATGGCACTGCTGTCCACTGTATCTACTGTATGGTGCAGTGCAGCATCCGTAGTGCAGCCTCGAGTACCTCGGCTTCTTTGTGACTCTCGCGCCTCGTGTTTTCGTGGTCGTGTTGTTTGCCAAGACGACTGGCGATGATTTTTTACCTCGACTGACGCCTTAAAAGTCGTCGTCAACATCGTGGCGCGGGCGGAAGATGCTAACGTCAATCATCGCGAGAAAAGGCCTTCCCTGTAGCACCCAGCAATCGGTCCGTCTACCTAGTGTGGGCTACTGATGAGACCCAAATGACAGTTCCTGGCGCCTAAGCATCGTGAAGAAGCCACGCCGCCGACGCGAGAGCGACGAATGTCGTTAGCTGCTATCAAGGCAATGTCGACAATGTGGACTGTACGGATGTGGCGCCTTATGTTGATAGCCGAGTTGCTGCTCACGAATAGAAAAGCTTTAACGTCACCCGGGTACGATGATTCAAATGAGGAGAACAGACTATCAATGAGCTACTGGATAGGCATTGCACGATGGTACCGGGCGCTGCTAAGTAGGTCAACGTTCCATTGAGACGCCCTGGAATAGTCGTATGGGCGATCAAGGGTAAAAGACGATGCGCACACCGTGAAGCGCGCGCGCAGACAAAAGTCCCCGGATTCAGCGGAATCGGCATCACGAAAGACCCGAAAGGCGCTTGTCCGGTTTGAAGCACACCTGGGCAGGAAAGATGATGTAAATAATCGCGCCCATGGGTAACGCGGGGAACCCCAACGCGGTCCATACCCCAACGCGGTCCACAATTTTGAACACAACAACGCGTCAACTTCAACACGCAATGGCTACACCAAAACGCGTGCAATCGTCCCTAAAAGAGGGGAGTCTATTGCTTGCGATGTCAGCTGTCAGATCAGGTGCCAGCCGCTCCGTAGCAGCGGCAGCGAGAGACTATAAGGTCTCAAAAACGACGTTGCTCCGGAGACTCAAGGGAATCCCCTCTCGAGAAGATTGGAAGCCAGGGACTCT
>NW_022984953.1:1536414-1687972 GCF_010015565.1 Dissoconium aciculare CBS 342.82
CCAGCGGGTTCGCAGGGCCTGAATAAACAGGGAAAGTATCTGAAGTTTGATCGCATTCTTGCAGATGTTCCCTGCAGTGGTGACGGAACATGCCGAAAGAATCCGAACATCTGGAAAGACTGGACCCCTCAAAACGGCTTGGGACTTTATACCACTCAAGTCAGGATCCTCGTTCGCGCGTTGCAAATGCTAAAGGTTGGCGGCAGAGTCGTTTATAGCACATGCAGTCTTAACCCCATGGAGAACGAGGCCGTGGTCTCCTCGGCGATTGAGCGATGCGGTGGTGTCGCGAAGGTTAAGCTGCTGGACTGCGCCGATCAGCTTCCTGGGTTGCTTCGCAAGCCTGGTCTGAGGGACTGGAGCATCATGAGCCGTGGCGGTCAGATCTACGAATCTTGGGCTGAGGCTGTGCAATTCGAAGGCGAGGACAGTAAAGTTGTCCCTGGCATGTTTCCGCCAGAGGTAGAAGAGGAAATTCCCCTGGAGCACTGTATGCGCGTCTATCCTCACCAACAGGATACTGGTGGCTTCTTCATCACCGCGCTCGAGAAGCTCGGCGATATTCGTGCCAAGCCTGAGCCTGAGAGCAAGTCGGGCAACAAGAATTGGACATTCACCAAACCCGAACCACAATCGACTGCATTCACGGAGCTCCTGGAAGACATCGCAAGTGGCAAGGCAGAAGAACCAAGAACTGTGCCTGAACTTCCCAACAGTGATGCTTCGGCAGCGCAGCGCTCCAATGAACCTGCAGAGCCTCTCGAAACGTCAACAACGAAGCGAAGTGCCGTGGATGAACCGAATGACGAGCTGCCAGTGAAGAAGGCGAAGCTCGCCGACGACATATCTGAGGCTTCCTTGGAAGCAAATGCAACGAGACGCGAACATTGGCCACTTCCTCCTGCAGTAACCGACGCAGTTGAGGCTAGCGGCAATGTCCCTGGTGCTGGCATTGTCGGCGATTCAGATGACACCATCGCATCCCAAGGAGCGGATGATGTTGGAGCGGCCACAGCACAGCCTGTCCCCCCCGAAATTGCGCAGGCGACAGTGACTCGCAGGAAGCGAGGCGACGAGTCAGTGCAAGAAGAAGCCTTCAAATTCTTATCGGCCACGCATCCCGATCTAGAATCGATTTACAAATTCTACGAACTCCACTCCTCATTTCCTCGCGATCGATTCCTTGTCAGGAACCCAGCTGGCGACCCCGTCAAGGGTATTTACTACTCGTCACAGTTGGTGAAGGACATCCTTACTACCAACGAGAAGCGAGGAATGAAGTTCGTGCACGCCGGTGTCAAGATGTTCATGAAACAAGACGCACAAGGACAAGATATTTGTAGATGGCGCATCCAGACTGAGGGTCTGCCCATCATTGAAGGTTGGGTCGGCGATAGCCGCGTCGTTCGCATGTCAAAGCGCAGAACTCTTCGAAAGCTGCTGGTCGAGATGTTCCCGAAGATCTCGACTTACAAAGACGAGGATGGAAACGAAACAGGCGGATGGAAAGATCTCAACGAGATCGGCGAGCAAGTCCGCGACATTGGCATGGGATGTTGCGTGCTGAGGGCTGATCTTGCTCCGGAAGACAGCGAGGATGGCTTCAGAGAACATATCACCCTTCCATTATGGCGCAGCATGTACAGTCTCAACCTGATGCTGCCTAAAGAAGATCGACGGGCCATGCTACTACGGCTATTCAATGAGGAGCCACCTCTCATCAATCACAGTGACCCAAAGCAAACCGGATATGAAGCTGCCTCGAAAGGAGGCGAAGCTGTCGAGAAGGACGCGGCTGCCGAGAAAGAGGAGTTGAATGCAGATGACGATGATGATGTCAAGAACGTCGACGCGGATGCCACTGGCGGAGTTGCCGATATGGACCACGCCGCCAACGGGCAGGTTGATGCAGATGCAATGTCCTTGGAGCAGGACATCATCGCTATTGAAGACAAGACTCAGGCAGCACGGCTTGAAGTCCTCGAGGATGAAGACCGCAAGACCTCCGAAGCCATGCCCGAGAGGCAAGGAGAGGGCGATCATTACAACAAGACTATCTAAATGAGGTTTCAGTGGTAGAGGCACGAGGCCACAGGGTCATCAAGAGGTGCAGCTCCTGTACATAACGCAAACATCGCTGCATTGTCGAAATGTATCATTATCTGATTTGTACCCCAAAGACCTGGATCAGCCTGGATATCGCAAGATCGCAAACGAGATCTCGTTGTAGTGGTCATGATATAATCATCGATGACTCACTCTTTGTAATACTATGCAAAATTATATCCCATGTTGTTGGGATGCGTTCTTTTGGGCACACGGGTTACCCAATGTGCGCCTCGTGACTGCGCGCAAAAGCGTGACGCGGAAAGATTTCCGGCACGAATTTAGACCCCGAGGCTCGTCTGCAAGCTCTAAGCAGCGTGACATTGCATCAAATCGACAGAACTGCGCGCGTCATTACCATGAAGTGGTATTTCACCAATGTGAATGTTCGCAACATCTCAATCATCAGGAACCATGCAAGCTGCAGACGAGAATTCTCGAGGCCGTCTTTTGCGCCAAAGCCTACACTGAACCTGAAGCACATTCGCCAGAACCCAGGATTGTACGAGCAGAATTGTAAGGATCGCAATTACACGCCTTTCGCACGAAATGGATGGAAGATTCTTGAGCTTCACGAGCGCTTGATCCATCAACAGCGCGAATCGATTGACCTGAGGAAGCGTAGCAATGCACTCGGAAAGGCACTCAGTCGACGGCCCGACAGCGGAACAGAGGATGAGGAGACTTCAAATGGTAGGATCGCGGAGGCGCGAGATATCAAGGCCCAGCTGGCCGAGATTGAGAGCAAAGAGAAACAATGGACGGAAGAGATTGAACAGCTTGCGCTAGAGCTCCCAAACCTCAGCTGCTTGAACACACCTGTTGGCAAAAACCCGAAGCTTTTGGAAACCGTTGGACAGCTGCCGGGCATCGCCGCAGGTACACCTGGCAAGAGTCATGTCGAAATTGGAAAAGAGCTAGGAATCCTTGACTTCGAAGCCAGCGCGACGACAAGTGGATGGGGCTGGTATTTCCTTCAGAACGAGGGCGCTTTGTTGGAGCAGGCGCTGGTTCAATACACTCTCTCGGTCGCCATGAAACGAGGCTGGAAAATCATGACGCCCCCCTCTCTGGTGTACTCGCACATCGCGAGCGCCTGTGGCTTCATGCCGCGAGATCAGAATGGCGAGACACAGATCTACCACATCGCTCAAGCTGATTCTGACAGCGGTCCCGAGAAATCAAGTTTGGTTCTGACAGGCACCGCTGAGATCCCGTTCGCTGGATCACAGGCCAACAAAATCTTACAGGCAAGCGATCTGCCTTTGAAATACATAGGTGCCTCGAGATGCTATCGTGCCGAAGCTGGTGCCCGAGGAGTTGACACCAAAGGATTGTATCGCGTGCACGAGTTCACAAAAGTTGAGATGTTCGCTTGGACGCTTCCACAGCCAGACAACAATGGCGACCGCTTTGGAGATTTTGATACAGATGCTTTGCCTGCGGATCACGTTTTCAGCGAGATGATTGAGATACAAAAGGAGATCCTGCAATCTCTGGGATTGCACGCAAATGTGCTTGAGATGCCGTCTGCTGATTTGGGAGCCAGTGCGAATCGAAAGGTGGACATTGAAGCGTTCTTCCCCTCCCGCACCACGATCAACGATGGCTACGGCGAGGTCACATCGGCTTCCATCTGTACAGATTACCAGTCCCGTCGCCTGGCCACTCGAATCAAGGGTACCAGTGCAGGAAAATTGGAGTGGCCACATACTGTCAATGGTACCGCACTGGCTGTCCCTCGAGTGCTGGCTTGTTTGCTCGAAACTCACTGGGACGAGCAATCACGTTCCGTGATCGTTCCGGAAGTGCTGCGACGATACTTGCCGGACGGCATGGATGTGATCAAACGCAAGACATGAGTGGTGCCACGCATGCAGTAATACATGTGGGACCATGTTGATGACATGTTGCGGGCTCACCGGTCCCATACATCAAATGACTCTGGTGCTGACATCCAGTACACCCACACGTCACTCAAGATCTTGCGGTCCTCTCGGAAATGCGACGAGACGAAGTAGAACATATCGATCCGATCAAAAGACCGATGTCAATTGTACAAGGCGCCACAAGAAGGCTGAGCAGCACATCGGAATTTCTATAGCGCCGCGGCCCGTAAAGTCAAGAACTGGTCTCGGACTGTCCGCCGGCACATATCATGACATGCCGTGAGCTTATTTGCACCACAAAACCAAGCGCGTTTCATACATTATGCATGTTGCATGAGGCGATGCTCGCATGCTGCAGACCCGGATGCTTCCCCGCTTGCTAGAAGCTGCACCACTCACACCCGACACACGCCACAGGGCAATGGACCTTACAAATTGATCAGCACATTTCATGTGTCTCGACTCCAGCATCCCGGCTTAGAGGCATTCTCGGCAGCTCCGCCGTTGGATCAGGATAGCTCCCGAAGCTTTGCAAGTGACAGACGGTGGCCCGGATGGATCCTACGACGGACATCGTGTCGAAAATGCACATGATCAGCGCTATGCAGCCGCCTCCACAAGGTTTCCTGTGACTTGAAGACAAACAAATATCATCACGTATCGTCTGACATGCATGGATTACACATAGCTGCAGCCGGAAATTGTACATACTTTCTCCCACAGCCCCGGAGTTGTACATGCTTTGTTTCTCACAGCCAGGGTGGACTTCTCTGGTCGTCAGCGGCATTCCTATCTGCCGCTCGCTCCATCTGCCAAGCCCTTAGTGTCTCGACCCCGATACTGCGTTTGTTTGTCAACGCCTTATTATGCAGCACCCGCAGGTGATCGTCGCTCGCTTCCATCTGCTGCACGTCCGAGGTCAGTCGCATCATCTGCTGCGAGGAAAGCGACTTGCGTCGGATGCGCTGATCCCAAACCTCCCGCGCAGAATCGCGGGCTTCGCGCGCCGGACCTTCTTGCTTGTCTGGGTGTGCCTCCGCCGGCAATGCTGGCAGTGGACGCCTTGAAGAGGGGTCCGTCGGCGACGTCTCCGAAAGTTCACAGTATGGCGGGACTGTGTTTTCCATGTGCGTCAAGCTCGGCGTCCTTTGTCGGTCATATATGCCGTTGTAATCCTGGTTTATTTCACCGGTTTCATGTATAGTAACATGCGGGAATTGTGTCTCCACGGCGTACCTCTGCCGTGCTATCAGACTTTCCAGATATTCCCGAGCTTGTTGTACATCCCTTGCAAATGGGGCCGATGGCGGAAGCCATCGATTGATCATTTTCAGACCATGGCTTGGCATGTAGTGAGTAGCAATGAAATGCGCTAACGCGCCCGGGACACGCACGTTCTCATTTGGCTGAGCGGCCCCTGACAACCATACCGATCCGCTCTGAGGTCTTTTGACGCTGAAGGTGTGCTGCAGACGAATGATGTTTTCTGACGGAAGGATGGGATGTCGATACTCTGCCTCAACCCGTAGTACGTCCGTCGTCAAGATTCCCAACATACTTTCCACCTCGGCATAAATCGCACCCATCTCGGAATCTTCTATAGGCTGTCTCAGCTCTATGTTCAGCTGTGGGACGTATAGGTTCACAAATAATTGACTTGACTGGCCCGGGCGCAGGTTCTTGAGGACTTTCTGTCCGATGGTCTCGATGACAGTACAGTCTGACAGGGGCCTGCAGCATAAGTGGAGACTGGAGATGGAGTCCCAGCAGTCCCGACGACGCAAGCCTCCAAATAGTTCGTCGAAGACATATGGACGAACATCTTGTAAAGTGCGGAGATGTATCCTCCAATCATTCGAGTACCGAGCCGGATGAGCTGGTACAAACCGGGAGTTATGCAGACCTATCCTGATCTGATGCGCTGGCCAACCTTTAGTCTCGAGCAAGGCGTCAGCAAGAGCACTGGGGTCCCGGGCGACGACAAACGTCTCTAATGAGTCATGCTGCAAGTCACGACTGGCCAGGTCGTTCAACGCATGATGCAAAGCTGGCCCGCATGTTTGAGGAGCATGTATCGCAACATCATGCAGATACGGCTCAAGCTGCTCGCAGCAGTAAGCAAAGTCCGGACTTCCGAATGGGTGTGCCACCGTGCAGGGCAGGTTCATGTGATCATCAACAGGCAGGTGCGAGTGATAATAGATGACGGCAAGCCTATCTTCAGGTATGTCCAGGTGTGAGAAGAGTTGGAAGAGGCACTCCTTCGCAATAATCCCGGCTCCGTAAGCCCAATCTGAGGACAGCAAGACGACGGCATCCAAGGACTTCTGTGGTGGCTGTATATTGTATCCTTCGTATCGACTAGTTCTCAGAGCTACTGGAGACGTGGTGACGCTAGCTTCTATAGAAACCCATACATGCCCCGCGCTTGTGGTATCGATAGAGTCGAGGCTTGCCGATATGTTCAAGCTCATGTGAGGGATGCCTACGGATAATGTTGCATCTGTGCCGTGACTGTCGCGCTTTTGCTGCCGATTGGTTGGCTTCGGAGTTGGTTCCGAATCCGACAAGGGACTGCTCGAAAACGACGACGGGGTGCTTGGAGAGGCGAGTCTATCTGAGGACGACCTGGTCCGGGACGAAGAGGTCATGATGCTGGAGCTCCGCGTCATGTAATAATAGCTAGGTATGTCCGAGTTCGAAGGAGCTTGTCCTTCTGTGGGCGCATCAGATCTTGCAAAGTCTGCGTCATCTGAGCTCTCAGCAAGACCTGCAATATCCTCGTAACTTCGAATGCTAGCGTCACCGGTAAGAGTCTGCTTAGCCTTCGCCGAAAGCCGTCGCAGAAGTGTCACCTCAGGATCTGTCGCTCGATTTGAATCTGCCGTCGCTTTTGTGCGAGCACTGAATCCTTCTTTGACTCTCGTGAGGACGCGCTGACTGATTGACTTCTGCCTCCGCACTCTGCTTTCTGTAGAAGCTACGATAGTAGGTGACAATGGTCTGATGCTCTGAACGGAATACTGTTGTGGCGTTGACAATCCGGAATCGATCATTGGCGGACCTGACCAGGAGTCGCGCGAGCGTTTATGCATCTCCACGCCTGCTATGTTGCTCCCAGAAGCACTGCCGAGACTCTTCGATGCATGCTGTAGTACCTGCTCGCATGTCGGCAGGACGTCAGAGCAGAGGACGGCGTGCCTCAGATTCTCTCGGGTCTTGCGAATCTTCAAGGGTGAATCTGCCCGGCGGCAACTTGGGGCGTAGGAGTGCTGTTGGACGCCAGTCGGAGTTCGGCTCGGAGTTGCGATACCATGGTATTGTAGGATATTTGATGCATGCAACTGTCGTGGGCCAGCCGGAAATCTAGTTGCATCCCCGGATGATGTCCACGTACGGCTTCCACTACGGCGCTGAGGGCCAATGTTCTGCAATGATTTGTCAACGGGCAATTGGACGTTGTGCACGTTCCAAAAGTGGTTCTTACCTCCTTGTTGTCAGCCATACGAACTCCCATGTACGCCAATTTGCTGACGTTCGGACGAATCTTTTGCCTTGAAACGAACGCACGCGCATCATCGGAAACAGCCGACTTCTACGCAACTGCCTCATCAGTAGACCATGGTGCCTGCGAGTTCAGACGGGGCTCATCACAGCAGTCACATCATAGACATTGCACGAGTCACTGCTGGTTGGTCCATACACCATGTAGGTCCATAACGAAAGTGGCCATCAACCCAAATTCATCCGAGCGAAATCTGCCACAGGCCGGTAGAGATTCTGTGTTGTTCACGGCAGGGCATCTACCAGCGGACGACCCCTGGACCTCCTCATGGATCATTGTCGATCGGTCTATAGGATCCGTGTACCTGTATTCAAGGTCGACGATGTTTTCTATAGCGAGTAGGTTGTAAGTTTATTATGTGGCATGCACGTCTCGCAAGAGCTTTCAGGGTCATGATACAGCGACATCATTAGGGTTATGAAGTGCACCGGGTTGGCAAAGATATTTTGTGCCGACCTTCCTGAATACAAACATGCCGAAACACAACTGGGCGGCAGTCATTTTGTCGAATGAGAATGACTCTATCGATGGTCTCAAAGATTCAGCAATGTCAGGCGACTTGAGATATCTCAAAGCAAGAGGCGGTAAGATGTAAAGTAAGATGCCTGAGGAAGGAGCGAATTCAGAACACCACGGGACGACCCTCTTGAGCAGGGACATTGGCATCGCCCACAGTATCCTGACCAGAACCATGGAAGTCACAGCCCACATTCCACAACGCGCGGCGATCTTCATCTGAATTCCACGCCTTCAGGGTACGAGGAGTGGCCATGAAAGTATATGTGTGTGGGTAGTGTCTCGCAGCAGGGAGATGACTTGCATGATGATGGAGGAAATGACGTTTGGTCGTATCCTTTACGAAGCGTTCCAGCGTTTTCCTTTGCAACGCCCGTCTTGGGACGGCGACCCAGTCGCTCGGCACTTGAAGGGCGCTGGACTTCTAGTGGCAGAGGGATGCGATTGGTACGAACTGTAGCACATTACTATTCCAACTAGGATAGGAGTCAGTGCGTGGGATGACAAGGCAGTGGAGCACTACGCCAACCACACTTCGAACCAGCTCCCCGGCGCGCACATATTGAAGCTCAGCCGAGAATGCAGCAGTCTAGGAGATCGTGTACATTATGCAGGTGTCCAGTCCTGATGGCAGGATCGATCTGGACAGATTTGACGCAGCAGGGAACACGATTTGTCGTCGGTTTATCGTCAATCGCACTAGCCTCGCAGCGAGGAATTGGCGACCGAAAGCCGTTCTCCGGTGTGACAGGACCAAAAGGCGTCCGATGGTGCCACCACCAACTCGGTCGGGCCGTTGATCCGCTGGCTAGATCGCTTTGGGTGCCACAGCTTGTCCCTGCAATCATAACCTTCACGGACCTCGCGCGGGGTCGATCATTGCCTCCGTCCTGCTCACCTGGGCAGTGTGTTTACCAACGCTTGATGAGAGGATCGAGATTGGCTGCGGTTGGGAGAGAGAGTGTCGCTATCCATCGATCAACCCGGCGAAGAGCGTCCAAGTCTGGCATATTCGATACGCTACCCTATGTCACTCGACGAAGTTGGCTAGTCATGAATTTCAGTCAGGTGTGACGGACATACAGACGGCATGGATGTGTAGGCCGGAATTCGTCACTCGTCCATGCTGGTCTTCTCCGAAACGTCTACTTCACCAGATCCACGTTATAGACAGTCCCAGCCAGTAGAGACAAGCATCGATCTCACCCACGCGAGAGCGCATGGATGCGCCTTGCCGTCCATTACGAGTTGGCAGCATCGGAATGTTACTGATCCGCGTGGAGTGGTGGCGTGCAGGATGCGGGCTGTGACTGCCCCCGTGCTGCCAATCGATGCGCGGAGTGTTCCGATTGCATATGCTGTACATACGGCGCATCGTGGAGGAGGTTTTGGAAAGGGATTCGAGTCGGTGTGACGAGATGGTCAGCTTTCAGTGCCGAAGTCATGTGCATTGAGCCAAGTGCATTGAGCCACGCATAGCTGTTCGATGCTCAATGTCTCGCAAGACTGGCAAATGAATTGGTGGCGGCAACACGAGGCGGTGGTGCGGCGCACAACGATGATAACACAGGGCGACGGGGCAAGGAGGCGGTAGAGGATAGAGCGGTGGCTTGAATTGATGCACCACAGGAACGCGTAGACAGCAGAGTGATAATAGTCAGTGCCGTCCACGGGCAGGAACAACATCTCCTGTTGAACTACTGTACGGGCGCTAATAAGGCTGATGATGTTGACGACGGACGCATTGAACAATCCAGTGATGTGAATGGAGCGCGGAAAGTGCCCAGCGGACCGGTCCTTTGGGTGGCGCACAACGAGTTTTCAGTTGGTGCAGGTGTGTTTAGATTTGCCGGGGAGGAGGCTGCCGCCGGTGCGTGGCTGCCCCTTGACCAGCGCCGTCACCCTCATCACCACCGCGGAAAAAGTTGCCCAGCAGGGTACAGTCACACTTGACGACGGGACTATGAGGGCGGTGCTGGGCGGTCCACAGCTACAGCCTACACTACACGACAGTACTGCCCGATGATGGCTTTTGTCAGATCCCGAGGCATTGGGTGAGCGATGGGCGCTAGCTTGTGCCTCTGCGTCGATAGCGTCCCTTGCCGTGCTCACCCGTGTCACCCTTCCTCGCGGTGCCCAGGTGGTGACGGGAGTGAGATGGGTTGCAACTTCCCCCTCTCCATTCGCAACATCATCACCAGCAGCATCGTCATCATCATCATCATCATCATCATCAACATTATTATTATCATCCATGGATCCTCAGGATCACACCCTGCAGACGCTGTTCGAGAGGCCGCTTGCCTCCCACACCTTTTTTCTTTCTCTTTACAAATCTTTCTTCGTATCGCCTTATCGTTATTATGCACACCGCTGCTGACCGCTCTTTGACACTCTCTGTTGATGGAGACGGACAGATCACGGGGCTTACCCACAGGCGACTTGCCTCGCATGTCATCCCTATCACGCGCGCCCGAGGCACATCAATCTATTCATATATTGCGTTTCGTTCGCTCGCGGACTACGCTCATGTTGCCTCGAGCATGCCGAGACGAGAAGGAGACCCGCAATACGCGGCTTGTCGTGCTAGTGATTGTTGGTCAGCGTTAATCCCCGTTGACTTCCTCAGCGCTCTGCGGCTCACCTGTGAATGCACGCGATATGGTTCATCGTTCGCTGCCGAATGTCCAGACATCTAATGCGACGACGAGCCGCTGCCCCCCCAATGTCCGAATAGACCTGCTGTATTGATCAGAGCATTGGCATATCTATAGATTGTTAGAAGTTTGCAATCCGCGTCTGCGGGCGTCATCGCTGCTGGTCCGAAAACTCGCATCAGGCGCGCTTGGATCCGACGATCGCACGCGCCTTGCATGGATTTTCCTCCTCTGTGCCCGTCCTGCACCGCCTACTGCTGTGATGCCTGAAAAGAATAGGGCTGAGATCGATAGCTACTGTCTCTCCAGCACACATGGGCACGATGGGGATGTAATGCACCCCATACTACATCGAGCCGCGGACGGACGTGCATCATGTACGTGCAGCGCGGATGCGCCGTGATGCATTCCCTGCCCTTTCTGGTAAGCGGCGCATGAGTGCTGCATCAGGGCGTCGACAAAGTCGACGACTTCAGGCATCTCACGATCGCACCCTGGGAGGTCGCGACGGCTACAGGGTTATAGGATCCTAGATGTGCGCTGACATCCCGCGGGCCTTGCGATGAAGTCGAACGTGCATCAGATGCATGCGCGCGGGTTATCGTGCGATCACACCGGAGCATTTATCGGTCAGCAATCGTCACAAAGAGATCTTTCTGGATTGGGTGGTTCCCCGCGAAAGGACCGCATGGCGACATTCTTCATACCCACGCACATCTCGCAAGTGGGAAATGCACGGTTTGTCACACAGGCCGTAGTTGTGACGCTCCAGGTGATATTGAGAGCTTCTCGAGGATGACCACGTACGCAGAGGTGTAGAGTAGCCGTGATCCTTCGCGACCGGACTGCCCTCGCAAATTAACTATGCGACGCATGCTAATTCGAAGTCAGGCCCGAGGAGTGAAGCGAGTCGAGAAGATCTGTTTTGGGCGAACGAAATCTCGCGCTTAGATTGCAGAGTGTGGTTCAGGGCAACGTTGCTTGTCCGTGGTCGGGCAAATTGATCCATGGATTTCACTGTGCGCACGATTTTCAGCACACCTGGAGCCGCCTTATCCCCATGCCTTTTCCGATGCCGTTCTCAGGACCTCACGGGCTCGCCAGCTCTCGTACTGTGTGTGTCCGGATAGAGTGGTCGCAGGCTGAATAGAGATACTCCTCTGCCGGGGAGCTCCGGCTCCTGGTTCCGCCCACGCCACAATGCCAACAGGAGGCGGCTCGGCTGGAGTCGGACGCGAATGATGACAGTCGCAAAATGCCAAATGCACTGTGCTTGGGTGATTGCAACTGGATGCGCATACCTACGTCGGTGAACCAGACCCTCGGCATCGCAGGCACACCAGTTTACAGTTGGGCTCATTGACCGTTACGATCATCACAGGAAACGGGCCTAAAATCTCTACTGCGGGCGGTTCGGCAGCGCCCTAACGACGCCTGCTTCGCCAATGGCGAGGATGAGGCTCGAGGTAAGGTTTAAAATTCGATGCCATTAGCGCGGACTTCGGTCTACGGGCCTGACGCCGGCCTGTCTTTGACGGCCAACGACGCCTTTTTCTTCCACCTCCTCTCCCCTCGTTCCTGGATCTGCCACCGGAGTGTCTGTCACCACATTGTCTCGAGTTCTCTAGTGTCCGTCCCGTACCTCCGCGCCGCCTTCCCCCAAGCCCAATTCCTATCGCTCATTCACCATCACAAACAATTGGCATTTCGGTCAGCACCAATCCTATCGGCACAAGGCCGGCAATTGGAGACCCACACCAAGGCCTGATGAAGGCTCCTGTGCCTTCCTCCCGGGGTCTACCCGTCTGCCTGTCTCTGTCCATCCGCCCATCCGCCCGCCCTGCCGTGCTGCCGCCCGCGCCATCCCGCTGTTCTTTGGTCGAGTTCGACGCTTGACTGTGGGTGCCGGATCCAGGGGCAAGGAAATCTTCGCACGTCGCCCTCGTAGTGCGCATCGTAGCGTGAGCAGGCATCTCGGATGGAAAAAAAAACAGTCGTGTTTGTGTTTGTGTGGTCGTGATTGGGTGGAACACTGCACTATCGCATCTAGCCAGTGCGGTACTGAAACGACCGTGATCTCTGCCTGTGACGGCGGGTTTGTCCATCTTCCTGCAACCTCTCCTCCGGCCCTCCCATGTCGTTGGTGTCATTATTTCATTCCAAACCGTCGCTTCGGCTCTTTTGATCGCCTGACTGCTCCACGGCACCGGAAATCCTTTAGCGCGCGCATCGTTGGAACGGAAGGCACACGCTCACTTGGGCACACAGACCAATCCAACCCGATCCATCCATGGGCATGACCAGGAGAAGAGTCCGCACGAAGGAGGGAAAAAGGCGACCCAATGAACGCGAAACTCCTCACCGACGGGGAGACCGGGGAGGTCTGGCATTCGCGACCGTGATGTATACAGGTACTGTCCAGTCCGCTCGAGTCGCACAGGACCCCTGCCCACACCACATACATGTTTCGAAGTCACTGCAGGACTGTGCATTATTACTAACTTGCACCGACCTGTTGTTACGGTACAAGGGCTTGTCCGCATGGCTTGCGCTTGATGTGGAGTTGACAAACAAATGTACAGCCCGTCGTGTGTGGGTCATCGCCATCACCGTCATCCTCATCACAACATCAGCAGAAGCCGCAGCGGCAATCATCCCCCGCGGGTATCGTCTTCCCCCGATCCCCCTCGTCATCGGATGTATATGTGTACCTGGGCTGTACTGTTTCGTGTAGATTTGTCCAGGACTTGAAGGACTGTAGTGTGTAGTGTGTATGTACTGTACTGTTCTGTCCTGTACTGTACCATCGTTGCTCGTGCACCCTCCATCCGTCACCACCTTTTTGGGCAGGGAGGTTCACGGCCGCTACTGTCGGGAGAGTTTATTCGCAACTGCCCGCCGCTCTTGCCGGACCTGCCATGACATCCCAAGTGTGAAAGTGGATGCCCGAATCTACTTTAGTCGCGGCCAAAGGTATCGTCGCATCGGAACACACCACGCGTGTGTGTGAGTGAATGAATGGGTGTGTGTGTATGTACTTGCGTGCATGGTGCGAGAGTTTAAACACAATCTCACCCGCCTTTTTTCTTGTCCTTATCCGACATCCATCATCACCCATTGCCACTGGTCATGTCACTCTGACTCTCACTCAACTACCGTTACATATATCTTGACGTGTCGTCGACATCTCCGTTGTTGCTGTCCACCTTACAACCTGACAAACACCAACAGTCATATCAACTTGCCTTGACCATCACCTCACCTCACCTCTGTTCGTCACGCTCACGACATCTACTCACGACATCTTTAAGGACCACACTCAGCACCGTTCTTTTCTCACATCGAGCGAAGTCAACGACATCTTGTAGTCAACTCCAACACTTGCTTACCCTCGAGCGCTTGCCAAACAAAGACGACGGTCCGAGTGGCCGAACTTTGTCCTGATCGACCGTGTCATTCCTGACCAATTGGTGTCATGGCACCATCAAATGCACACGATGGCACAGCTTCCACAGCGTTCCCAATAAGACAACTACTAGTCTTGGGTACGTTGCTTGTGGCAGGTTCATCATCTTTCACCTTCAATGCTGACAACTCTCCAGGCATCTGTCGGATATGTGAGCCAATTGCATTTATGTCGATTTTTCCTTATGTCTACTTCATGATCGAGTCCTTCCACATCACTTCCGACGCCAACCGGATAGCTCTATTCGCAGGCCTGGTCACTTCCGTCTTTGCGGCTGCAGAATGCGTCGGCGCTGGATTTTGGGGCAACCTCAGTGACCGCATTGGACGCAAGCCGGTCTTGCTCACTGGACTCGCTGGAACTGGTGTCAGCATGATCATTTTCGGATTCGCGCCCAATTTGGCGGTCGCACTCTTCGCTCGTGCGCTTGGCGGCGCCTTGAACGGCAACATTGGCGTCTTGCAGACGACCGTCAACGAGGTCGTCAAGGTCAAGGCACATCAAGCGCGCGCTTTCGCTGTCATGCCGACAGTGTGGTGTTTGGGTTCTTTCATTGGCTCTGGTCTGGGAGGCGCGTTGGCCGACCCTGTTCGAAACTACCCTTCGACTTTCCAACCTGGAACCATTTTCGACAAATTCCCTTATTTGCTGACTAATCTGGTTTGCACCGGCGTGGTCGTTTTCTGCTTGATCGTCGGATTCCTTTTCATGGAAGAAACGCATGAAGACAAGAAGGATCGCCGAGATCTGGGACTCGAAATCGGCGATTCGATCATCCGATGCTTCTACAAGGACTACCGCCGAGATGGCCTGTCGAACGAAAAAGATCAGTCTCTCCTGGCGGACGAGATGGCCGAGTCTGCAAGTGAGACTTTCCCGTTGACGGACGATGATCTCCCTGATTACACAAGCAATGCGCCTTCACCAGCTCTACCTGCATACAGGTCACTCGAAGCGACGCCACGGCCTTCGCTTATGCTGCTCGAATCGAAGAACGACAAGATCGATGTCGAGGAAGCGCTCAGCAGAGCCGAGCAGCTCGTCAAGGCGAAAAGGGGGGTTTCCAGAGCCTTCACGAAGCAGGTGATGCTGAACATCCTCGGGTTCGGCATTCTGGCATTGTAAGAAATTCCGTTCTCATAATTGTTTCGGGTAGTGCACTAACACATCTCCACAGCCACACTATCTCAGCCGAGCAGCTTCTCCCTGTGCTCCTGAGTCTCCCGAAATCAGATATTCCATCACACCTGCCATTCCAATTTATGGGCGGTTTCGCTCTGCCAACAAAGACCATCGGCGGCATCCTCTCAGTCCAAGGAATCATCCAGATGGTCATTACCATTGTCGTCTTCCCCTGGGTCAACAAGCGAATCGGCAGTCTCTGGTCCTACCGATGCGCGGTCCTATTTTACCCTTTCCTCTACTTCGTGGTGCCCTACGTCACGCTCTTGCCCGATGCGCTCAAGCTTCCTGCTGTCTACATCCTCTTGATCTGGAAGGTGACTTCGCAGGCCTTTGCTTTTCCCTCCAGCAGTATCATGCTGGCAAATGCGGCGCCTTCCAGCAAGGTCTTGGGCACACTGAATGGCGCAGCCGGAGCTGCAGCTAGTGGCGCGCGAGCTATTGGACCGACACTTTCAGGTCTCGTGCAATCCGCCGGTTTGTCAATCAACACTCTTGGCCTCCCCTGGTGGGTGAATGCAATGGTCGCTGTGGCTGGCGCCATCGTCAGTCTGTTCATGGTCGTCGAGGAGAAACGATGTGACTTCGCTGCCGAGAAGTCCGCTCCCAGAAGAACCTCATGTACCATTGACGGAGACGACACGGACAAGGACGTCGCACAATCGAGCGATGATATACGCGATCGCCTGCTCACTACCCTAACCGACGCAAGCGAATCGACCCTCTCAGCCGAAAAGTCCGCTTGAACACTTCACGCAACCGAATGACCCATTCATACAACGATTCTCCTTTCGACTTTCCTGCGGGAAATCTTCTCTAGGTCCGTCGACATTCACTGGTTGAACATGTCGATCTCGACCGAGGCCGCTTTTTTCTCCTCGCAATGCGCCAGAGCTTACACAGTGGACGCACTTTTGCGACCTTATACGAAACCCGATGCAGCGCGGACTTTTTTGCACAAACAGGGTGCGCTTTCTCGACCGATCGGCGACGACTTTTTCTTCGCTTCCTTTTCTTTTCGTCACTTTTTTTTTCTTATATCGCTGTTATGTCTGTTTGGGGAAATGACGGAAAGGAATCATCCGGGCGGCTATCTGTTTGAAATTCTTTCTGCTAAAGTTATTGATACCCCCTCTCGCACACACGCTTCATCGCGGGTTTTTGGTGCGCGCGTTTTCTCGAGTACATACAAGGCAAAATCAATACCGATTGTCCATTGAATCGAATCTTATCTGTCAATTGTCGATCAATCGTTGTGACCGGATCTGTTCATTTCGGCTATCTAACCGTAGGACATCCATCAGGACGAGCGTGGCTCAATTCCGGGGTAATGATGGCATTCGAAGAATATCACTGATTCTGGGTCTCGCAATCTCGGCTCTCCTATGCGTCTGCGCCGATCCTCCAGCTGAACCCTTTCGAACGTTGCTCCTGTCCCACGGCTCTGGCTCGGAGCGAGCGGCGTACAGTAGATCCGAATGTCACGATACCAAGGGATCGAAATCAGACTGTCCCGAACGGATCGCCTCCCTGCGCGGCGCATGTGCCCTCGTCTCACTCGTGATGACGTCAGGGCAGACCGGACCACCTGGGCGGTCGCCCAGATGGGGACGACGGCAGCAGCGCCGAGAGAGGGGAGCGGTCAAGAAAGTTCACGATGCTCACGCGGGCCCGTGCCCACAGGTCACGCACCATCGAGTGAGCCAGCGCACGCCGCCGTTTCATGGGTGATGGAAAATCTATACGAGCAAAGGATCGTTGCGAGTAGTCTCGTCGAATGGAAAGACGCGCATTCGTCGTCTTGGGGATGCAGTGGCACCTTATGAAAGCCCAAACTAGCCAATTGTTCCGAAGTTAATTGCAGTGAAGATGGCTAGGTTGGGGTTTCGTAAAGTGAGTGGTTTGATGTCGACATGTAGATTGTGGTGCTAGGCATCGGAGTGAGGTTCTTGGCTGACTAGCATGCACACACGCAGTTGACAATCTCTGATGAATCGCAGTGTCGTAGAACTTCATGTTCTCATGTGTCGGTTCGTCCGCAGAGCTCGAGATAGCAGCAGTCTCGTTAGAGTTCCGAGATGACAACACGACACAAGCAGTCGGCATGACGCCGAGTGGGCCGTGGGTCCAAATCGTGTCGCTGACCAAGTTTTTGGTGATGAGATTAATAGCTGTATGCGTAGTCTCTTCTATCAACCTGGTTGGTGCTCGTCCCTTAGACCGCCAGAGTCGTCTGGCTCTCGTTCGTGGGTTTGCCGCAGGAGGCCACCGACATCTTGCAGGGAAATCTGTGTCTCATGCCGTTCCAATCTCGGGATGGGAACACCAGTGGGTGGCGGGCCAGTCGGACGATGTGGTGAGGAGTGACGCGAGGGAAAGAAATGGCTGCGATGATCGGCGTGAAGTATGCCGCCCATGTCCTGCAGGAATGCCCACGAGCTTGCTCCGCGAGTTTCGAGATGAGCGGATGCGCTCAGAGCCGGCTCTAGCCTCTCGAGAGGTATAGAGGTCGAGGCTGGGCTATTTTGTGGACGTTGGGTTGGACGGTCGAGGAGATTGCCAACATCGAAGAAATCGACCCGACGACTCTCAAGATCGGCGAGAGGCGAGACCTCACCTTTGGGTCCGAAGTGACTGTCCATACTATCACTGCCTCCGCAGGTCGTCCCGCTATCAGCGCCTTCGTCGTGAGCGAATCGCTCCGTACGTGTGGTGTTTGATGCAACTGAGGAGGTCATAGTCTCATCCTCTGCATGCTCGCGCAAATGCTCAGGCACACGGTACCCGAGATCACGAAACAGATCCTCATCGCTGTCGCCAGGGTGTAATGTGGCGACAGTCGGTCGCCGTGTAGGTGCACGCTCGATGCTGTCGGCCATGTCTGTTGTTCGGTATTTGTTTCGTTTGGTGCCCTTGCCCCTGACAAAAGAGCCCAGGATGACTGCGTTGGAGACGGCTGCGGAAGCGAGAATCTCACACGAAGCCCACATCGAGCGATATTGCTGCAGCCCATTCTTCTCGATGACCATTGGCACCCTAGTAGCAGTCACTGCGATCATGATGACCGATAGGCTGAACAGCGCTCCCATCTGAAGCTTCCTCTTCCATATTTGACCAGAATTCAGCACGACCGGGATCGGAAAGGCGATCAGCAGGATGTCGGAGATGATGTCGCAGACTGACATCGTCAACAAGAAGCCGTAGCCTTGTCGGCAGCGCGGACCCGGATCCGGGATGACTTGCCAGTAAGCCTCAAAAGGTTGACACTCGGTGAGAGTAGAGATCACAACAGCAATGAAGGTCAAGAGGAGGAAGATCCGAATCCCGTGTAGAGTCAGCTCATAGCTCCGGCGCCAGATTCGCAACGTGATGCGCTTCAAGAATTCCGACACCGTCAGCTTGCATAACCAGATGAACATGGCATACGAGATGCGTGCAGCAAGAACTAGTTTGGCGCCCAAGACGCGATGCTCAATCTGGATATCAGTGAAGGTGTTGCCCTCGGTCTGAATGTTGTTGGTCCCATAGAGGAGGATGAAATGGACCAGAACCATGCGAGCAAACAGCGGAAGCAAAGCCAGCAACATTATTTTGTCCTCCCGAAAGAGTGTGTCGCTTCGAATCTTTCGTCCAGTCACCCTCAGGATGATAATGACTGCGCAGCACGATGTGGCCCACCAAGAGAATAGCAGGGTCGGCCAATTATCCATCCTGGACCGCGGCGGCGGCGGAGCATCGCCCCATAATTGGCGGCTCATGAGCATCATGCTTTGCATATCTGCTCAGAGTGTCGAGTTCGAGCATTGGAGTCTCTGGGGTATCGAATTTGTCGTGAAGAAGGCGCCACTATTCCCTCGGATCGTGAAAGCAGCGCAGGTCGTGGAAATATCTTCCGAGCCGTGTGAACGCTGCGCATTCAAGGAACGTCTTATCGCGGCGCGACAATCATCGTGCGGCTTTCCAGGCAGAGCTTATGATGACCATGTCGCTTGTGGATAGAAAATACTTAGTCGATGTGCACAATGAGTAGAGAAGGAATACACAGCCGACTTTGCATTCGAAGAGAGGCAGTAATCGAAGGACGACAAGAGCCGCATGTGTGCGCGCTCGCGGGCAGGTGGAAGAAGTATGTAGCCCTGCTCTTTACCCCAGCCTGCGGCGCAATGCGCATGTGATAGTGACATGTAGAGGAATGTGTGTCTGCGCGGGAAATAGCGCCTACGCAGGAAAAAGGACATGGTACAAAAATGAGTGTACACACTGGTGCGAGATTACCACTCATTTCCGACCAAGGATGCAATTGCGCACCCATTTGAGGCACCGATTTCTCTCAACGACCAACGCACTACTTCAAACCTTGCTCTCTACCTATCGTCTGCCGCTCTCTTCACAATCATTACCTGTAGCCAGACCGACCGGCCCTTCAAACACCGTTCCGATCAAGTTTCAGAGGTCGCATTCGCCACGCGAGATGATCCGAGGCGGCCCGCCAAGCGGTGCCGAGCCCTCATTGCGCTATCCTTATCCGAGACCTCCTTGCACTATCACGCCGATAAGACTGACTACGAAGTAATTGTCGAGCGGATCCACGGCCACGAGTCGTCCTGGAATTAGATCTGTCAGCGGTAGTGTCGTGTTCTATTGAAACTGTTGAGGTTGCCTGCGGTGCGTCAGATCATGCAAAGGACCCCAGAAGCAGTCGTGTTTTCCCTGGTTCGACTCTTCACAAGCGCAGGTGTCAAACCAGCGGGAAACATTCCTTGACTTGGCAAAGCACAGCTTCACGGGTATTTGAAGATCCGCGGCGTGCGAGCTGTCTATTCTTCACAGTTGATTAAATGCTACACAGCCTCATGCGACTGAGAGTAGCCTAGAGCGATGCATGAATGTTGCTTGTAGACAGCCATTATCGATAAGACACATCATTACAACATGTAAAATTAGCTCACTATCTACCTAGCTACTGATATCGCATCCATTGAAGTTTGTGGATTGTCAATCGTGCTGGATGCGACGCAGGAAAGGTACCATACCCCGTAGCATTGATAACAGTTTCATAGGGCTCATTAATTCTACTGCGACGTCGTCTGCAGAAGGCTTATCTTACAACACGATATGGCTCGCCATCACTTCCTGATACATGGTATGCTTACCGCTGTCAAGCATCGACGCATGACTGCAACGCTGCTCGGAAGCCAGCTCCGATAAGGCTGGGCATGTCCCCTTCAATCATCGAATCCTTCAAATGACTCCTCGGCCGTCGCATTCTGCAATCTGACCTTCTCAATCAGCGCCCTCAGCTCTGCGGCCTTCAGCTTTTCAGACTCGCTCATCTTCGCATGACCCTCCGCTTGCCTTCGGACGACTTTCTTCTCCCTGCGCGCCTCCTTCAGTGCCTTTGCATCTTTCTGTGAGCTCCAGGCATTCGCCTTTCTGCGTTGCATCTCAGCGAGCGCTCCGCCGAGGCGCTTGGGTAGCTCTGGACGTTCACCACGTGCGATAGTCGCTAAATACTCCTGTCGTTTGGACTCCCGCACCTTGTCTGTGTACGCGAGGGTGTCGAGCCGGAAGTCTGCAGGGAGATCAAGCTCGTACGTGCGATTCTGCGAAGCGGTGGGGAAGTATCGCTTAAGCTCGGGCATTTTCGGCCATTGTAATAATCCCCACGAGCGCCCGATTTCTGGCCAGTCTAGTCGCTTCACATCGAAAATGTCTGATGGCAGTGTTTTACTGTAAGCCTGGACCCAGCTGACGAATGCCTTTTGGGAGCGATCGTGTAGTTCACGCTTCTGCGTTAACGTTTTCCGGATCGTCGTAATCGCATCGGAAATTTCCGCTGGCGGGAGGACAGGCGTATCGGGATACGGCTCAAGCCTTGTTCCCTGCAAATCTAGGTACTTGACATAATCCTCCTCGCAGCCTTCGTTGAGGAATGTGACCGCAACGCCCCGCTTACCAGCTCGACCAGAACGACCGCATCGATGGATAAAGTCTTTCGGCTGGATTGGAGCATCTAGCTGCACGACTAAATCGATATCGGGAATATCGATTCCTCGCGCGAGGACATCCGTTGTCAGAAGCATTGCGGGGGCGACAGAATCTCGAAATCGATTTAAGTTTTTCATGCGGATAGGAGCTTTGTGGTCGCCATGTAATGGGTACACAGCCATATCGAGAAGTGAAGGCAGAACGTGATTCCAATAGTCAACACTAGCACGCGTTGACACGTACAGTATGCATTTTTCCGTTTTAGTTGCTGCCAGAATCCTGCGCAGGTATGGGATTTTGGCGGACGCTTTGCATGTGACATGATACAACCTCAGGCTCTCCGGCGTCCGCTTGTCGAGTGCACCGGACTTACTGCGTACTTTGGCACTGATCTTGAAAGGATATCGCATCCCCACTCTCACAAGCTCGTTGACCGCTTCGGAGACTGATGCACTGAAAAGTCCGGTTCGTCGTTCCTTTGGTAGGAGGTCCAAGATCCTTTGAAGGTCCTCTTTGAAATTGGCATCAAGTAATCGATCCGCCTCGTCAAGAACGAGTAGGTCGAACCAATGCCGTTTGAGCACGACCTTCGAGGATTGTATCACCTCCAATAGTCGCTTTGGTGTTCCAACCAACACATTTGGGTTCAGAGTCGTGAACGTCGCTGTGTCTTCTGATAGCTTAGTGCGACCTCCGACTAACAGCTGTGGAATGACACTCGGCCCTGTCAACACAACAGGCTTGACAAACCCATCCAATGCATCCTCGTCCTCGCTGTCCTCTGGAGGAGTAGGAGGCCGACATGCTGCAGCTGAATGTGAATGGAATTCCACCAAGCCTTTGAGAACGTCGTAAATCTGTGTTGCAAGTTCCTTGGTCGGTGCGATGACGATCGATCGAACGTATCCCTTTTTGTTAGGCTCTTCAGCCTTGAGTAATCTTTCGACCAGTGGAATCAAGAAGCTGAGTGTCTTGCCGCTTCCTGTGACTGCCTTCAAGAATGGGTTAAAAAACAAGTTGTTTTAATCTTTGTTATAAACGCCCTACCTCAACCACCAAATCTTTGTTGCCCATCAGTAGCGGAATCGCCATGGCCTGCACAGGAGTGGTCCGGGCAAAACCCATGCTTTGAGTGAAATCCAAAATCCATGTTGACAGCTCAGGCGTAAGCGCTTCAAACGATTTTGGCTGTTTCTTCTCTTGTATCTCTGATTGTGACATTTTATGAATAGTGAATGGTCTGCAGATTATTATTTTACCGATTATCGAAAATTCGGACATGTCGCGCTGCTTCTGAATAGGGCTTTACAACGCTCGTTGAGCGTGCGGAAATGTACCCAAGATGCTGAGAGCTGCGCGGGCACCTCGACGGGCCCTCAGTGTCTTTCCCTGCTCCCAAGTCTCGCTCCGCGCATTTCTATGTCCGCTTCACCACCGCTTGACGGTTGTTACCTCAACACAGCTGTACGCAAATGCGCCTGCAAGCGTTATGCCAATACCAAGAGTGCCGAGAAATCCGATCTGCACATTGAGCCAGAACGCTGCTACCATGATCGTCAGAACTTGTTTGACATTGCCGCATACTGTCATAGCCACGGCGCCCACGATGCGATTCGCTTCAAAGCTGATCAAGTTGAGAAGCACAGCTGCGAACATGTTGTAAAACAATTGTGGCCCCATTTTCAATACAGACAAAGCTCCTATGTGCCAGGCCGCGTGCACATCATGAACCTCACCTGTCACCATACCCAATGCGAGGCACTAGACCATTGCGAGTGGTGAAAGATGCAACAGAAGCTCTATTGACGAGAGCTGTAACGGCCCAGTCATCAGCATACCCATGGCGATCTGCTTCATCGACGCCAGTATCACGCCCGCGAGTGTCAAGCTGAGACCCATGGATGTGGCAGTGAAGTCTCCTTTCGTGGCAAGTGCAATGCCCAAAATCAGTGGGAACGTAGTCAAGCAGGTTGTCCAAGTGAAGCGACGGCTAATCGCACCACCACAGAGGTCGATCAACCGATACAGCAGAATAGTGACCGCGGGAGACGCAGAGCGCACCGTTTGATGGAATGCTACCGATACGGCATCCAATGAGATATTCGACATGGCGATGTTCAGTGTAAAAAGGAGCGAGAAGCCAACCATCGTGAGGTATTCTTTCCGGTCCATTCTTTGCAGTGTCGAGATTCTGCGAAATAACACCACACAGCAACCGATCGTGGTCGCGATTGCATGTACGGCTGTTAGGAGCCAGGGGTATTTTGCCTAGTGGCACATCTTAGCTGTCAGCTTGCTGGAGCGTGCTCGGCATCCATAGATGGGATTGACAAACTTCATCCAGCAGAGACTTATTGGAGAAGGTCAGGAATAAGCTTAGGAGCAAGTAGATGCATAGCAGTGTTGTCCGGTAGAGAAATGTCGATAACTGTCTCGGCAGGCTCGACGCGATACTCCTTGACGAAGGCATTCGACCAGTCTCCAGATCGCGGTGGCTGACATACATGTGAAAGGTTCTTTTAGTATTCAATACACCTCTAGAGAGTGATTTGACGAACAAAGACAAGAAACGTCATACGTCAAGAGGTCCCACGTCTTCGAGGACGATAGAGTCCACTGGTAGCTTCCTTATTGGTATTGTGTTCAACAAGGCAGGTTGATTGACCTTTGCTGGCGTGACTTCCTCGGAGAAATAACATGACCAAATGCTCACTTGTCATCATACCTAGGTAGCTAGACACCTGCAGACGACAGTATGAAGCATACTACAGGTAACATGCTGGTGGAATGCCTGCGCATTGAACGCATTTACTGTGGAAAAGTCATTCCGTGGCATTGCATTGCGACGTCAATTGTGATGATGTTGAATTTTGAATGAAGATCTTCCTGGGCAGGGCAGATTCTCTTGCAACGAGTACGCGCGCCTGAGGAATTGGTTCCACCGCATCTAGGCTTTGTTGTACCTCCTTCCCCTCATCAACCATTCCACCCTGCCCGAATGAAATTCTCAGAAGACTTCAATGAGAAAGGTCTTATGCCCATTCTCGGTCGTGTGGAGGTCTTCAAAATTTAGGCACGTCCCTATCGCAAGCTTGCCGAGATGTTGGGTGAGCATTTTCAACCCTCCTGCAATGCGTCGGCGGAAGAATGCGCAGACATGGCAGTGACAATGTTGTACGGGAGTTCAAGGATCAGGCAAATGAGAGCTTCGGATGATGATGTGGCAAAGCAGTAGGCGAATGGTGAAGATCATTCTCTCTGTGAGTTTCAAGGTGATACTGGGCGTGTTCTGCAAGGGACATACCGTGGTTCTGAAATCACCAAGTTCTGAAGTTGGTGAGGATGGGTTTTGCTCGTTCAGCTTGATGAATCGTAGATGAGCTCAAAGCGCACGGAATACCTTTCACCTGATCTCGCTAAAGCACTTACTAGGTAGACTTTGTTTATCCTTGGCCCTGTTCTACGTTGCTGACTCTTACCCATCCATCATCACTACTACCGCGGACTTTCCCTGCCTGCTGCTTGAGCTATGTTCAAAGCAGTGTCAACAGAGACCGTATCAGCAGGAAGCGTGAATCTGAGCCCCCGCCCTACACAAGTGACGGGTGTTTTAAAGATCACCACGTTGGTGGTACAAAACCCGGCAGCGGGGATGACACAAGCACCCAAGAGCCCTCGATTTGGATGTTGACATTGATCGTCACAAAACTTCTCTTCAACCTTGCGATGCTTGTCCCTCTCTGATTCCGCGTGACCTCAGCGAAGCCCGTCATTACTCTTTGCTTCATCGATCCAGGCCACTCGTTCTTTGCTCCCTCGTCCGAAGATATCCTTCCGTCGACATGGTCGAGGCGACAACGATGCCGCCTCTGGCGTTAGTGTCGTCACCTGGTCAGTCGGACGAAATACCTGCTGAAGCCGAAGTCGTCGCATTCGAACTTGGTGGACGGATTCTGAATGATCATTACACCTCGACTCGGTATGGTCAACGTCGTCTCCAACATCTCTCAAGACACCCTGATTACAGGAATGCTCTCAACATTCACTTCAAAGTATATCGAGATATCGAACAAGTTTTTGACCAACACGGCCATCACAAACTCTCCGTACAGAGCGTGAGGAGGCTTGAATTGAGCTCTCAGATTACGCCACTCACGCCATTTCCCACAACAAGGAACACAGAGACCATCGACAGCTATGCTAGCTATCCGCCAATTGAGTGGAAGCCTGGTATGCCAGAGAATTGGCAGGATTGGCAGAAATCCTCAATCGAGCCACCAGCAACAGATCCGGTCCACGACGCTTCATGCGATTGCAAGGCGAAATCGCCGGCACTGGGCTCGTGCCTGGAAAAGCCGAGCCGTTCGGATGATGCAGACGTGGTACAAAATGATACGTATTACAGTGATGCGTGCGATTACCAAGGTGGCAAGAAAGCGGTCGACGCAGTGGCAGATAAGGCTTTATTACCAGGATCACCGACCTCGCGAGCACCACGATCGCGATTGAAAAGACTCATTTCGTCCTCGACAACAGCTTCGCACATGAACGAACTACATATGCATACAGTATTTACACATGCTTCATCCCTTTGTAATCGGCCACTACGGACTGAAGTCAAGAGCTATCGCAGATCTCGAAGACTCTCCTGCAATGTGGAGCCTCGGCAGGGCCAACGAAACATTTCACAACGACAGAAAAAATCGCGACAACGATTAAAGCTCCCTGCCAGTGTCCTCAAGCAGCCTTGTCCACTAGGAAAGCAGAAAAAGACTTCCATGAAGGATTTAAAGTGTGCAATTCCGAAAGCAGGAGAGCCATCCGATGTGAAAAAAGATATCAAGACCGTAAAAAAGCATGTCGCATTTTCTTTGTCTCGCGTCGACTCCCCACCCGAGAAGGTAACTCTGCCAGCAGCTGTTCATTCCCTTAATCGAATGTCCCCAGGAAGGCCAAAAGCCGAATCTCCTACCCACAACACAGAGAACTCTGTCAGCAAACAGAGTAAACTACACGAAAGAGAGGAAATGAAGAAATTTCATTCGTCGCATCAGGAGAAATTACGCCTCAACCGCTTAGCAAAAGCTCTCGAATGGACTAAAGGAAGAGTCAAGCCTGAGCCTGAGTTGCAACTACAGTTTCTGCCCACAATTTCCCAGGAATTTGGAAACCTTTCGACCTCGGGTCAGTCCGTTGAGCTTCAATCTGCCGGCGATGGTCTCAGCCATTCAGAAAAAGCTGTACCTGGTCACACGGAAGCGGATAGTCGATTGCCGGCCAAGATATACCGATCAACAGACGCCGCGAAAGCTGAGGCTCGAGCTTCATACATCGATGCAGTGGCCACTGGTACGCGTCTTCCAAGGAGCCGGCAAGATGCTATTGCTGCCTCGGCAAGACGTCACGAGTTATTGATTTCTCAGCACACGAGACCGTCTGAGGAGAATACACAGCATTTCCGTCGATTGTCAGCTCGTCATCAACAGCAGACCTCCGAGAACGAAGACTACTCCCGTCATCCTGACCTTCTGCCGGAATTCTTTTCGTCCGCAAATTTCAAGCCACGTGAACTCAAATCTTCCGGCGCCGTCCGCTGCGCATGTGGTGCCGTTACCGACGACTCTTCATGCTTTCCGACTGCCACCGCATCATGCGCTACTCAAACCAAAGCAGACATCGTCTGGATCGCATGCGAAACGCCCTCATGTGGAGTCTGGCAGCACGTCGATTGTATGGGCGCCGCTGTACCGTGGGTCGCTCGAAGCGGATCACGCACACGTCCGACAAGACAGGCGGCACGCGAAGAAGCAGACGGTGGCGACAATCTTTCGGCGTGGACGAGACGACTGGATCCTGACATCAAGTACTTTTGTCATGTCTGTGATCCTTGGGCTCATCGACACTTATTGGCGGAGATGCGTAAGGCAAGGCCGATTGTGTCCGCAGAAGGGAATGCGGATCTGTGATTTCTGATTGTCACTTACAAGTCTGACGCAAAGCGCGACCGCGAGGCAATCGGGTGGAGTGTGTGTATTTTTGTATCGTTCATCGCTGGAGGCAGTTCCTCCTAGCGACAGAGCGGTCATGGATCATCGTAGGATTCAGGGAAAGGCAGAGGTGTAGTTCAACGGATGTGAATTATGATGTTTATTAAATTTGACGTTAGCTCGTGTGGTGTCGATCGATTCAACGCGAGACGAGATCGAACATCCCTGATCCCCAGATGTAACGCAATATATGACGCTATCACATGCCAACAGAGCGCTTGAAACGACTTTCCCCGTCACTCAAGCCCTCCCGGCAATATGGGACGAGAGCTTCCTTGCGCTTCGGGTCATCGTTATGAACATGTACCTCCAAACGCCACGCTAGAGTAGAAAAAGGCCCATCAACGCCACCCAATTGAGGCAACGGCATCGAGGATCGCTCACAGAAAAAATTAAATCATCACCAATATTGCGGCTCGCATGCAAAACCAATTGCTGCTTCAAGGACTACTCTTCTCCTCATCCACAATCGCCGTCAAGGGCCTGCTCGCTGACGGATTCCGCGCAGGAGCAGAGGCCTTCGAATGACTCGCGGTGCCTCGCAGCTGCGGCGGTGTTGCGCGAGGCTGCAGATCGGACATGATGGCGGGCGAAAGCCATGACGGTCCGCGAGAGGCCCGCGGTTGAGGGTCCCGCGCGGTCCAACCGCTGGTCCCGCCAGCGCTGTTGTTGCTACCGCTACTGCCGCCGTTGTTCGCGCTCGTTTGCGGGGCGAGGAGGGGACTCGTCGTCCAGGCGTTTTTGTTCCGCGTCCAAGACTCCCGGCGAGATTGCTGTTGGGTGGGAGAGAAAAGTGGGGAGAGGGCGCGTTCTGGAGCTGGTGGAGGCGCGGGTGGAGGTGGCGGGAGTGGTATTGAAGGAGAAGCGACGAGGCGGGGCATGCGGAGGCTCGGATAGCGTGGCGGAGGAGGAAGGACGGGAGTGTTTGGTGTGATGGGCGTGGTGTGATCGCTGGTGTCGAGATCGTGCTCATGGTCGTGGTCGTTGAAATGATGGATGCTTGATAGTGGAGCCACGAGGAGAGGACTCGTGGGTCCGATTGGACCTAATGGCCCATCATCGGAGTCTGTACCGCTCGACTGGCAATTACTTTGGATGCTGCTACTGCGAGTCTCGCTGTTGGGAAGGAGTGCAGTCCGAGAGTTCTCTGCACTGCTGGTCTGAATGAAGCTAGCTGACCCACTCCCAGCTGGATCGTACAGGTAGGCGATCTCCGGATAAATGCTGCCTCCATTCGACCCTCGTGCGCCAGGGCCGCGCTTGCCACCGAGAGCAGCATTCGTTGACATTCGTTGCTGGCGTCGACGAAGGATGTAGACGACAGCTAAAATTACAAGGACAGCTCCAGCTGTGATACCAGTCGCTACACCAGCGATGGCATTGTTGGGAAGACTCCTGCCAGGCGCTGAAGGGGGTGCTGCAGTAGTTGCGCTCGCGGCTGACAGTGATGTACTTGAAGAGCGAAGGGATTGAGATGTTGTTGAGAGCAATGTGCTTGGCAAAGGTCCAGCATTCGTCACGCTCACTCCCGAGGTGAATGTGGAGACTGCTCCTGCGGAGGTCAAAGCTGATGCAGCTCCTGCAGAAGTGATAGCATTGATAGCGGTTGTGGTGACTGCATGGCGTGCTGCTTCGTCGCTGCTGAATTGAGCTGCGATGGAGGCAGCAACATCACTCGGCACTGCTGAGTTCAGGACCGAGATCGCATTCGTAGTTGTGGGAACATCAGCACCAGTGATGTCGGTAGCTTGACTGCTGGGTGATGTTGTTATTGATGTGGCCATGACAGCTCACGCCGCGGCATTGCCTTAACCAGGACGATTATCTCAAAGGCCGTCACAAAACAAACAGGATTTGCGAAGATTGGCCGAGCAGGGACGATGCCGACACAATTTTCGGGGTATCGACGACTGGCGTAGTCTTGGTGGAGACCGAAAATACCACCATTCGCGATCCGATGTGGCTGGATCAAAACCGGTGCGGAAGTTTCAGCTTCCGAATCCTTGATCGGGTTGCCGTCCTGGCTGCGAGGGTATGCAAGGCTGGAGTAGGGCGGCCGTTATTGAACGATGCTGCAAAAAAATGTCGATCTCGCCGGCGATAATACTGTCGCCGTTCAACTTGCGTGTCGTTATAGGTTGTCGAGCAACAGCTGCAGCAGTAACGGAATATATTGGCTCAAAAAGAGCGATGTTGGAGCGGGCGATTATCAGAACGTCTTTACCTCGAGCGATGTTGGGCAAGCCAGCTGAGATATCGATCAGGGATGCCACGTTGCGCCTCTCACATAGGGTCGCTGCTGTGGTACCATCAGCCGGAGGAGCCATGGGATGAAAAGTTGCATTAAGATGACTTCTTGTCAGCCGTTGAATGACAGTCTTTGAGCCGTGTCAACCTGGCAGATATGTCCCAAAATCATAGCCCGTCCGAGCATTAAGGTCTTGATGGAGCTCATTGCGCGCGACACGACCGTGCCATGTTCGCGTTAATGGGCCGAACGCACACCAGATGAGCTCGACATTTTTGCAGACGCAAGTAATGTGTAGCACTCGTAACGACAAAACCAGAGGCGCTCAGGCATTGAGAATGGCGGAGAACAAGAAAGCCGGGCGTTGCCACTGGAAGAGCATGGACATGCACAAACGGAGAAACGACCGGAATAGGTGGTGAAGCTGACGATAAAATCAGAATTACACTTGCACGGCCGGCGGGCAGCAAGCGAGGACAGACTAGCAGTGCAAGCCATTACACGTCGTGTGACAGGCGTGGGAATTCTAAGGTCCGGCTCTCGCGATTCACGAAATGGGCATCTGAGACGAGTTCCCATAGTACAAGCCACGACGACCGCAGCGTCATGCCCGTGCCCGGGAACTAGGATCATCTTCAACATAGGATCACGCCTCGCTCCATTGTCTTGCGGTCAGGAGTATCAGACTGACGAAGATTCAAGGATCGCTGGCTAGTACCATGGTCCCGTATCGTGAGCTCTGTGTGAAACTTGGTACACATCCATACTTGTCTTTCTCGGCGAGAACGGGAGGGGCCAGGACACGATGTATGTCTCTATCCTCGCTTTGGTATTGTCGTATATAAGAAGTCTCGTTGCCCGTGATGGGCAAAGACACACATGATTCGGATTCGACCTCGTTGTCCGTGTTGGCTTCCTGATGGGCAGCAGACGTGAGCGGCAGTGCATCAAATTTCGTTCTCTCTGCCGAAGCGCATGGCAGACGCCGAATGCACACCTATCAGGTGTACTGCCAAATAGTATGCAGTGTGATGCAGGAAAAAACCTTTCGGTTCGGATGAAAAGCACGCCAATTGGGACAATTCTAATTGTGGCCGTTGCACATCCAAACATGTTGTCTGTGTACCTAGGTATGTAATACTTGTTAGAACGCTATTCCGGGAACGCGCTAAATCCGATCCGTCAAACATTGACGGAGGCTTACAACTGTCCACCTGGGTACGTGCCCGATTTATTCGATAGCATATATAGCTTGTTGCTTGTGACGCTGGAGTGAAGCAACATCATCTACATCAACCACACGTACCTTTTCCGGGCATGAATCTACTGCATCGAAATCCATGACAGCGCCGGGTTGAGGGAATCCTTTCTTTGTTCTTGTTAGCACTGCCGAAGCCCAGACCTCCCATGTTGATGTGGACATGTGCTCTTACTGTACCACGTTCCACAGCGGGCTCATTCATCGCCGAAGAGTGTTCAGAAAGGTCAAATGCAGGTGCGACGTTTTGGCTGATAATGCAAGTTGGCGTAGAAATGCCTGGCCAACGTCGTGTTTCCGATACATCGTAGCCGATCGGGATACATGCTTATCTTGCGTGTTGCAGTGGCCGGTCAAGGAACGTTTATGCTGGTCACCAACCAACCATGCCACCATTTGCAATATCCCAATTCGTTTCCTTGGTGCCTACCATGCAACGGCATTTCTGTCGTCGTCCACAAGGATTGTGCATATGAGCAAACTTACGGCGATTGTAAAACAGCTTTTAATGGGTTTTCATTATTCAGTGCATTTGAGAAATGTCTCTATGTGTTCCGAGGCCAGGCCATGTAGGCGTGCCATCTAATGACATTTCCCACCTGACTCTGCACTGGTGCGTAGTTTTATTCAACATCGGGGTATATCGCTCCAACGCTCGTCTTCTCGGTCGCTGGACTGTCTGTATCCGTTGTGCGAATCCACACTCATCTATTTCAAGGGCTCGAGGAACTCCTTTGGTGACATTTTCTGGAAAGAGTTGGTACGTTAGCATACATATCAATTGGAATGATATCATCTCTAGAATACTCACCAAAGTGCGCTTGTCGCCGAGGTAAAAGGCACCGTAGTACATCCACTTGGGCCACTTGCGCACGTTGACCAGGGCTCCCAGGTTGCCAGACAGGATGATCTGACCGGATCGGCAGCTGAGGATTTGCTTGACAGCGGCGTTCGCCACGCTCTCGGGTGTGATGATGCCGGCACCGGCGTCGTTGAGGTTGGTCTTGAATGGCGCAGCCATAGCAGTGTCGATGAAAGTCGGGTGAATGATGGAAAACTTAATGGAGGGTGCCTTCCACACGGCGCGAGTCTCAAATGAGAGACCCTCGTGGAGTGCGAGGACGGAAGCCTTCGTGTTTGAGTAGGGCACAAGACCTGGGGCGGCCATGAAGGACGCAACCGAGGCGGTGGAGAAGATGTGACCCTTGTTCTCCTTGATCATGTTGGGCATGAACGCCTGGATGGTGTAGTAGTGGGAGATGATGTTGACATCGAACAGCTGCTTGAGCTGCTTGTCTGTGACCTTCAAGATGGGAGCCGCGTTGGCGACACCGGCGTTGTTGACCAAGATTGATGGATGTCCATGCTCTTTGGCAATGCGTGCGGCGAGCTCGACAACCGCCTCGCGGTCGGTGATGTCGCACTTGTAGTAGACAAGGTTCTTGATTGCCGCCATGTCCGCTGCGATGGTCACTATGGTTAGCATGTCGTCGAGAATCCGCCTGTTCCGGCATTGACACCCAGGAGGAGACCGCTTGGAAACTTACCAGGGAACTCGTCTCGAATATCGAGGCAGATAACCTTGATGCCCTTCTTCGCTAGTCCTTTCGAGATCAATGTGCCGACACCGCCGCAGGCGCCAGTCACGACGGCGATCTCCTTAGGCCAGTCATATCGGTGCTTTTCCGAAGAGAGGCGGAAGTTGTTTTGTGCGACCTCGCTGAACCACAAACTCGCGCGAGTCAGGGCGCCGTATCCGACGACGACTTTGAGGCCAGTGATCAGGCGGGCAATGTTCTCGCCCGAGATGTGCTGGCGGAGCTGCTGAAGAAGCGGGTCCCTAACCTGGTCGGGACCAACGGTGAGTGCAAGGAGCAGAGCACCCGTAAGGACGGGGTTGATGAGGGCGGACATGGTGATGATACAATGTCAGGAAAGGAAGTGGGCGAAGGAACGTGAATGGGGACGAAAGGAACAGAGCAGAGCAGAGACAGGAAATCAATCTATACTAAATGAACTACATGGCAATCTTATTCCGACTTCTCCTCCATACTAGCGGCGAACGACTGATGATGACGATGCTTCTTCAGGAATGCTGCCGCCTGGCACTTTACCCATCAGCACAGCCCATCAAGCCCATCAGGTCCGCTTCTTCTCCACCAATGTCTCTCTCTCATCTCCAGAATTTAAATTTACGAGAACGAGGGGCATCAGCGACAACCGGCGATGCGCCAAAGATGCGCCAAAGTCCGGGGTAATTAAAGTTTTGCCGAGGCTAGGGAGCCTCGGCCATAGTAATATGGAACAATATAACATAAAGGATGGTCTGCTGCGCCCGCCACGCCCCTGCCGATTATTGGCTGCTGCTATCAAAGCGAGAACGAAACTGTCCCGCAATACTGTCCCGCAGCAGCGTTCTCCGATGCTCGTATGGCCGTGGACAACTGCATCGCGCAGACGTCGAGTCGTGACTCTCGAGGCCGCGGTGATATGTCTCGGCGTTCATCCGACAGTGTGCACGTCACGCAAACGCCTGGCCGCAACGTCAAAGTTCTGACAGAGCTCCGCGAAACCTGTTCGTTGCACAGATGGCGCTCGACCTTCAGGATACACTCTGTGGCCCAACGGTGAGTCTGACCATTACTTGGTTGATGAGTAGACACGGCGAACAGGAATGGCTCTTTTCGCGCCAGAAGACATGAACTATGTTTCCTCTTGGGCAATGCATGCGCCGTCCAAGAGCACGCCCGCGCGTTCCTGCGTTGTTGCTGCAGATAGACGCCGGCTGCTGTATGTGTGCCTCAGTGTCGTGCTATTATGAGGTTGCCTGAAGCGCGGGACGAAAAGTAACAACCTTGAGATGTTGGACCATCATTCTTAACAAATGAGATCCAGCTTTGCAAATACTACACGGGTCATCGGAATGTCGTTAGATGCACTGCTTCACCGAAAAGAGACACCATGGTTGCGACAATTCCTGCAGAGTCCGATCCCAAGTCTAGCGCGGACACTGTATACACAGCGCCAAAAGCTCGCGCGTGATCACCAGCTGGATCCCACAAAATACATCGGTATAACAGTGGTATGCATATCAGACACACACAACTTGCGACCTGAGATACCGGAGGGCGACGTACTGATCCACGCTGGAGATTTGACCCAAAATGGGACTGCGCCAGAGTTGCAATCCCAGCTGGACTGGCTTAACGCTCAACCACATCCTCATAAAGTTGTGATTGCTGGAAATCACGATATTGTTCTTGATCAACAAAAGTCTTCTGAGCATGGTTTCTCCGATCATGATCGAGCGAGCTTGCAGTGGGGTTCGATCACATATCTAGAGCGGAGCGCTTTCAGCATAAGACCCAAGGGTGGGAAGCGTGCTGTATCCATACATGGTGATCCACGTACTCAACGGCATGGGAACTGGGCTTTTCAATACGAGAAAGGCAGCGATGTGTTTTCAAATCAGCTCGGTACAGACATCGACATCTTGATTACGCACGCTGCTCCTCACTACCACCTTGATGTTGCAGGGTGGGGCGATGTGAACCTCCTCCGCGAGCTTTGGCGCGTGAAACCAAAATTGCATGTCTTTGGGCATATTCACCAAGGTCGTGGCAGTGAAATTCTCGTGTACGATCAGTTCGAGCTGCTTTATGAGCAGATTCGTGCGGAAAGAACTGGGCTGCTTGGTCTCTTCTACATGGCTTTCCTTCTACTGAGGATTTTCTTCATGCAGGATCGAACCTCAGAGCGCACCATCTTGATTAACGCTTCTTGCGTCGGAGGACAGCGAGATCAGCTCTGTCGTAACGCGCATGTGGTACATATATAACGTCGCTGTCAGCGAGCCGATTCCATCCCGTGGATCTTTAATGACGAGGCATCATTATATAGTCTGCAACACGACTGTGCAAAGTACTTCACTCTGCGAGCCACCTCCGGAAGCGATGAGAATCCAGTGCAACAGGCGACAATCAGTGCCGTCCCTCAACCTTTTGTATACAAGGAATGTTCTCGCTCAATTTGCTAACTTGGTGGATTGCATATGAATGGCGGAGGTGATTGATGATGTGATTATCCGCATTCGCTCCAAGGAGTACGGCATGGCCGTCAAGTCTCTTATTCGTATTTGCGCATGCCTTACTGTGATATCGAACACTGCGTGCGTGAGCAAATAATCATGGTACAAAACATATGATGAGGCGAACAGGTCGTCGAGCTCGAAGTTGGCCTGGGCTGTGCAGCTGATAACAAAGCATCACGTGATCGATCGCAATTATCGGACCAGGTAGATTTGTTCTCACTTTGCCTCCATCCAGACATATTTCGGTTCTCTGTCATTGTCGAAAGCGAATTCATAGATTGCAATGCCGCGTGCTGTAGCAGGTATGCTCTCGGGATAGACGCTGCACACAAGACTCTTCGCTAAACCAGCAGGTGTTTTGGTCGAATGCGACCCTTCCATCAAAGCCATCTTGATCAAAATCGATACCGAGCACAACCATGACTTCATAGTCGAAGACATCGATGATGAGCACGTGCTTGTGAAGAACATGAAGCAAGATGAGCTGAAACGATTGCTGAAGGAGGTACGTCATGGGATCATCTTGGAGTCAATGAAGCATTTGCCAAACGATCGCTAAATCCAAACAAACAGGCTCTGAAGGATACAGTCAAGGAGCCGGAGGAAGGCTCTGAATCGGATTGAAGAGCCCCTTCGACACTCGATCGAATACGCCAGGGCCGATGGATTGATGCATTCCAATCCTGCTGTTCGAAATGTCAGTGGGATTTGACTGAATGCTGAAAGAGATCCCAGCCGATGCCTCTCTGGACAGCCAGCCGCATGGAATCTGTGGCTACAGGGGCCCGGACCCAGAATCATGCATCTCCGGACTTAACGTTCCCGACCTGTCGTCGCGCGAAAAATTGTCAAGCGACTTACCTTAAGCTTCGCCACTTCGTACGTCACGACGCTCACTGCAAGTGATAGACAGCAGAGTCGAACGGGTCTTCGAATTCTCCCCTTTACCCACAGCTGCTCCATCTTGAGCTGATACTTTCATCGGTACACCGCGAGTCTATTGAGGCGCAGCATGGATCTGTCCCATACATCTGCGACGCTGAAGTCAATGACACGGTCTGTTGGGGCAAGCTTTCATGGCCGTCTCAAAGCGTCGTCTCTCAATGTCCTATGTCTGAGGAATTTGTGGATGTGACTAAAGCTCTGACCGTAACAATACACATGGAGTTACATGATGATCAACGCCGCACTAGTAGGGCACCGCGTGTCCATCACCCCTAGGATCGCTTCCAGCGCTCCACACTCCTTGCTTTTCTACAGGGTCGACATGCCAGCGAATGATCTGTCCGCGTCCAAACAAGCCTCGAGCGTGACCCTTGATTATCTGAGCGTTGTGGCCTAGGCGTCGTAAGCCTTCAACCGCTTCCTCCGAGATACCCTCCTCAACGTACACAACTCGTGCCATTGGGTCGCCCGCATCCGGCATGCCTGCACCAATGCAAAATCGTGGAGCATCCAGCGCTGCCTGTGGAGACAGACCAAATAGGAGCTGATTCAACAGCACCTGAACGTGACCCTGTGGCTGCATAAAACCACCCATGACCCCGTAAACGCTATGCAGGGAGCCGTCCCGGGCATTTGTCACAATGGCTGGAATAATCGTGTGATAAGGTCTCTTGCTCGGAGCCATTACATTTGGATGATCAGCTGGCTGCAACGCAAAATTAGCAGCGCGGTTCTGCAGCGTGAAGCCGCAGCCCTTTGGCACGATTCCAGTGCCAAATCCGCCGTAATTGCTGTTGATGAAGGAAATGCCGTTGCCCTCGCTGTCGGAACACGCAAAGTAGACCGTGTCGGAATGGTTGTGCGCAGGCGAACCCTGAGTCTCTGCTTGACTTGCCTTCTCGGAATCGAACAATTTCGCTCTTTCGGATAGGTACTCAGGAGTGATCAATCCAGCAGTTGGAACCTTGGCGTGTTTGGGGTCTGCCACCCACCAGTTGGCATCGGCAAAAGCAAGTCGCAATGCCTCGACGACCACGTGCAGATATGCAGCACTGTTGTGGTCCTTGCGCTCAAACTGAGGAATCTTGCCAGCGATCTCCAGCTGCTCAATGATCCCCAAAGCCATTAATGCTACAACTCCTTGTCCATTGGGCGGATGCTCCCACAGGTTGACACCGTCCTCGCTGGGGTCGTCGAGATGCTGCCCATGACTCTTGTGTGTGGCTTGTCCGCGGAAGTTGAGCTTTATTGCCTCCGTGTCCTCCGATCCGAGATCCATATGATGCTGAAGATCTTCCAATGTAATATGTCCTCCTAGATCTTGCACGACTTTTACTAATGCTTCGGCCACAGACCCCTGGTAGAAGCCAGCCTTGCCTTTTTGGCCAAGGAGGCGAAATGTATTGGACATGTCCGGATTCTTCATGATTTCGCCAACCCGAGGTGCGCGACATCCATCCTTTGCATTGGGATCCTTCTTTAGTATCTCGGCGGCGTTTGGCGACGCCGCTTTTAGCAATTCCTCGGATTGTTTCCACTGTTATCATATACCGGTCAATATCAGCAAGCCGGTGGCATCGAATGTAGTACCCACCCAGAGAGCCGTCAACTCGCTGACGGGAAATCCTTCTTCTCCAAGACGAATGGCCGGTGCAAGAACCTCTGCCAATGACACTTTTCCACTTCCGAACTTCTCCACAGCATCTACCCATCCGGCCGCTGCGCCTGGGACTGACACTGCATGAACACTCTTCATGAAGATCTTGCCAGACTCGCCTTCTTTGAGACCGAGGTCATTACGGATCTGTTCTAGACTACATTTCGCACCAGAGCGACCGGACCCGTTCAAAGAGTGGATCTTCTTTGTTTTGGCTTCGTAGAACAGACAGAACATGTCGCCTCCAATGCCCGTGCTACTTGGTTCTGTCATATTCAGTCCGGCAGCAACTGCAACGGCGGCATCTGCGCAGTTGCCGCCCTTCTGCAAGATCTCGATACCACATTGTGCTGCCAATGGCTGTGTGCAGGTCACAATACCGCGGGTGCTGTGTACCACAGATCGTCGAGACGGGTAGTGCGAGAACTCCGGACCGTCAGCAGAGGGAAACAAGGCTGTGGGGTTCAAAGGCATGATTGATTGATATTTGGGTAATATGTAGAAAATATATCGATTATGTGAAATCGACGACAAAATATCATCTACTTGTTGTACTTCATCCGGCGTGACAATGCCTGACTGACGTCGATGGCGGGGAGGAATCAATGGCGCATCATCAGCGTGACCCCGCTGTCCAATGCACAATTTCCGTAGTGACTCTCGTGCCTCAGGCCTTTTCAGACCTCGTTCATGCGTCCAGGCATACTGTACGTGAAATCGTATCCTTGGAGCGACATTCAAAAGTTCATCAATGATGAATATCGTTGCTAATGAGAAGCGGAATGAAATCATCCAGGCTGCGACTTTCTGACGAGGGGAACTTGATGGATAAGATTAGTGCCATAGCAAGTCCTCCAGGACAAAATGAGATTGAAAACATCATTCAAGTGATCTCAAGTGCAGGAATGAGGAGACAACGTCGGAACTATGTTTATTTCAACACGACTAGCTCTTTGCCGTTCACAAGTAGTCATTGACGAAGAGCAGAGACCTGCGTATCTCATTGCGCATGTACTGGACATACCTTTGTCGTGCCATTCTCAACACACAATCCTCTTGAGAGATTTGCGTTGAGAGCCAGGCAATAACACGATGGGTTTGTAGCCGGATATCAACAGTCGTGAAGGTTCTGTCTCGCCACGCAAGAGGCTGACCGGGAGAGACATCTTCCGGAGAGGAGAAGATCTCGCATGAGCATGACGGAAATGCACATACCAGGTCTTCGCGCACCTTCTCGCATATGCAGACGGAGCTCGGCGATTGCGATAAGCTCTTCGAGCAGGGACAAACATTGCGTCAAATATCTCATTGCACGACTGATCACACACTGGCAGACGATGTGACCGCGGGACGTGGCTGCTGAGATAGTTCGCGGACGGGGCAGGCAGTCATTCTGGCACTGGGGAGAAGGCAAGGCTTCCACTGGTCGCAGCAGATGTGAGACCCGAGGACTTGAAATCTTGAGACTAGGCACAAGTCAAAAGGCCGAAGATCCAATGCGTGCGGCAAATATGACCGGAGAAGTCGTGTTTGATCGTCGCAAGCGAATCTAATCATGTCGAGCCTCTACTCAAAATAGAGTTTTATTTTGTCCTTAGTGCGAGATAGTAATCATTTTCTTATCGTTGATGATTGGGCGTGAAAGGTTGCTGATTACCATACATATTGCATTGATGGTTGCGCTGGACGATTTGGGTTTGCATAACACCTTGTCAATGTGTTCTTATCTTTTAAAAATTAACATGCAACCCTTGTAAGTCATCCGTCGACCTTTCCACTTCGGGACGACACAGAACATGCAGAGGTAAACTTTACGCACGCCTCAGGATCACTCCCGACGAACCGGCCCCACAATCATTGAACCTCACCTGGACTTTCGAACTCTGCGGGAGACTATGCCCTGGCAGCATTCATGCACATTCTAACGCTTGATGGCTCACGTACACACCAGGAACCTGCTCAACAGATCGTCAACGATGCAGGCATCCTGTGATTCGAAGGAGGTCTGCCCAGGTTCCTGTTGTCCAATTCACACGCGGACCTGTGCAACTTCTATTGTTGTAAAGAGAGCTCGCGAAGTCAATCCTTCGCATTGCAGCAGGTCATACGAAGATGATCTTTGCTGGGCTCGCCGAACCATCTCGGGGCGTATTTGGGATTGCTCTCAGGGTGGCGCTGGCCACTAGCGCTTCACCCAGGAGCATGGCGCAAAATGATCGCCCTTGCCTCGTGCTATTGCCAGCATAAGTTGGAGTTCAAGGTCTCCTAAACGGCTACCCTTCCATGGGCCTAGTTGCTAGCGCCAGAGTCCCTATCGTGGTTCACTGATGTCGCACGACCTACAATAGGGGACCGGGAAATGTTCTATTGCACAACAGGGTTGGCTGGCAAGTCCCGTCAGTCGTTACATGGATCTCAATCCTGGAAGGTCTAGGTCTGAAAGAATGTTGAGTTCTAGCACGCGCGAAATGCGCAGCATGAGGTCTGCGTTTCCGTGCCTTTGCAAGCCGGCAGGAAACCGACAGGGACAGAGATGATCGTGCGAATTGCGTGGTTTCGGAGATGCACATACTGATGGTCCAATCGACGCATATCCTTATGGGATTCACACAAGCATCGCTAGACTGAGCGGCAGTGGCGCGGGAGATTGGCGGTGCATGACTGGTCGGCTTGACAATCGTGCAGCAGCCTTCAAGCTTCCATTGCCCTGTTCTTCTTACAATCAGTATTTCGACACTAATGATGGCCATCCAACAGCAGATATGCCGTGGCGAAGTTCTCCTCAATGAAAGCTTAAGTCTCAATCGTGGGAAGTTGTTCAAGATAAAGCTTATCTGAGGCCCACTTGTAACCATCTGGACGTTTCCGGTAAGCTAATTCCAGGAAGACCCTTATCTGAGTGTCACGATGTCGACGAATGAGAGACCTTTGATCTGTAACGATATGGTTGTCACAAGCAAGCAAAACGATATCTTGCGTGGAAACTCAGCAGTTCTTCCGTACCGAATAGGTGAAGACCAATGTCGATCATCTCTGCACAATCCATGATTGTCAAAGATGGCGGAGATGTGACAGATTCCTATCGAATTCGACCGCGACAGCTCGGGATATAAAGGTCATGAACTTGGCCCACCGAGAAAGAAATCACTTCCATCACAACAATTCTTCACGCAATTCCTCGTCTTGATCATACAGTCCATCATAATGAAGGGATTCGCTGTTCTCTCACTGGCGGCAGCCGTCTTGGCATCGCCATGCCCGTACGGACAACTCGCCGAGGCAGGCCAGCTTTCGAAGAAGGAAGCCGAGCATTTCTACACTGTCCGCGCCGAGGGTGAAACCGCCGTTGAGGCTCACATCGCTAAGCGCGAGGCGGAGCATAACCACTTCAAGCGCCAAGAGGAATACTACACTCAACAAGTCAAGCGCGGCGACCTCTTGCTCGGTGGTGGTCTTCTCAATGGTATCCTTCAGCCGTTCACCGGCATCCTGCAGGCTTTGGATGTTCCTGTGTAAGTCGCATGAATGGATCAATCGAACCGGTAGCATGTAGCTAATGGAAATCCCATAGTCCCCAGAAGACCGGTCTCCGCAAGATCCCTGGTGAAGACGCCAACCATGTCTACCTCAAGCCGGCCCCCGACGCCGTCCGCGGCATGTGCCCGACCTTGAACACCATGGCCAACCATGGTTTCATCTCCCGTGACGGCATTACCACCTTCGCCGAGGCCGCCAACGCGTGCCAAATCACCCTCGGATTCGGCTACGACACTTGTGTCTTCTTGTCTGCCCTCGGCTTGCTCTCCGGTGGTGACTTGCCGTCCGGGAAGTACTCCATCGGCGGCGCCGACTCTCGTGTTCCCAACACTCTCGGCCAATCTCTCGGAATCAGCCGGCACGGCTTCTTCGAGGTGGACAACTCCATCTCCCGTATCGACTACGCCCTCGGCAACCAGGCCAACTTCAACCTTCCCCGCTTCCAACGCGTACAGAAGATCGCCAAGAAGTACAACGGTCTCTTCAACCTCGAGACATGGAAGGAGGAGCGCGTGACCGTCTACAACGAGGCCAAGAACAACAACCCCAGCTTCAACGCCGGCATCCGATGGCTCGCTGTCACCGCCGCGGAGCGTGTGTTCATCTACCGCGCCATGCCCAACGGCACCGCTGGGGGCATTGCCGACGCCAAGAACGTCCTCCCCTTCTACCTGAACGAGACCTTCCCGGCCAAGTGGTTCACCCGGGAGACCCCTTATTCGCTCGCCGCCACCGGCGCCGACATTGCTTCTCTCCTCGCGGACACCCTCCTCGACACTCCCCTCGGCCAGAACCAGGGCGTCGGCAACTTCGTCCCCCTCGGCCTCGACCTGGCCAACTTCACCCCCGACCAGGCCACCTGCTTCCTGGCCACCGCCATCATCGACCAGGCTCCCGGCGTGCTCTCCCCTGTCCTCGCCGGCGCGGTCGACGTCGTCCAGGGTTTCCTCAACGGCGCCATCAAGCCCTTCTTCGCCACCTACGACTGCGGTGAGATGAACTTCGCCCAGCCCGGCCCGAACGCTAAGATCGAGTCGGCGGACGGTGTCAGCACCAACTGCAACTACCTCCGCAATGGCGTCTACCACTGCTAGACGCAGCCCAAGCGGCGGCCTCCAGTTGCCATCGATGGAGAATTGGTGATGAGGAGGAGGAGACTAGATGAGGGATAGATGGTTACATTCGGCGGGGATGAGATCGCCTCTGGTTGGGAATTGATATTCGATGAGGGAATCACGGCTCAGTGAGGCGAGGACACTGGTTGGCTCGCCCTCTTTTGCCGACATGGCTCCGATAGACTTTCGTTATTGGATACACAACTTGCTTTGTTTCTGCTCTATACTCGCCGTCCAGCCACCCGTGTCCTCTCGCGTACTTCCATCACACATGTAGAGAAATGGACGAACTCTCGAACGGAACATGCATTGATCCGGATCATCCCTCCGCCCACCGATTTGCCTATGACATCGTGCCCGAGGAGCGACTCCATCACGTTCAATTTCCCGATTCGTTCTGTGAAGGAAGGAAAGCTCCATCCGCCCTCGGAACACAGTCCCCTCTAGAGAATCGCTCGGGCTTCGCAACCCGAAAGGACCCAACGGACACCCATCGCCCGGTCCCTCCAAAGGGGAAGAGGATCCGCCGTGTCGCAGAGATCTGACGAGCTCGTCGGAGGGCGAGGGGAGTGCGGTCGCAGGGACGACGCCGGAAAGCTTGCGCGGAGAGAGCGGCTGATGACGGCCATCGAGGGGCGCGCCCGGGCGGGCAGATCTCCGCGGTGTGCCGAGCCGCGCCACGCCGCCGGAGAGAGAGAGAGAGGGAGGGAGAGGCCTCGATGCATCGTCATCCACCGGTCGCATCTGCCCGCTCTTTCGTCCTCGATGTACCCGTCCCTCCTGTAGATGTAATTCTTTCTTCTCCCTACGAAATCCTCTGCGCAGTTCCAACGACGACACCCGCTCACACGGCGGGACAAAGCATCTCGACACCTCGACGGGGCGATCCGTGACTCTCTCTCTCTCTCTCGCGTCGATCAACCGCCCCGCGCGCCCCCCGCCGCCGGCGTAAGCCCCAACCCTAACGCCCGCCCGCGCTCCAGCGCTCACCATCCGGGCGCCCATGTCCGAACCACGTCATCGACGTCCCCCGTCCTCGTCCTCCGCCGACGATGCGACGGCGCGCTTCCTCCGCGGCGCCGGGCGGGTCCGCGACGACGGGGGGAACCCCATCCTGCGCTTCCCGCCGGCGAGGTGGGTGGTGTCGATGATGCAGTATCTGATCGCGGTGGCGATGATCGGTACGGGATTTTCCCTCTCTCTCTCCCCCCCCCCCTCTTTTTCCTCCATCTGGGCTTCTCCGAGAGGAGTTTGCTGACGGGGAGATCCGATGGCCAGCGATCGTGGAGGGCTTCAGGGCGATTTTGGACGGAGGCGGGTCGAAGGGGAGGAGGAGGCGGCGGCGGAGGGATGGGGACGGCGCTGCTCGATGAGCCTTGGCTGGGGAGGCGGTGGTGGGAATTGTGTGGGAAATGGGGAATCGGGACAGGCTGCTTGCGAAGAGGGCCGTGGTGAGACCGGCCGGTGTTTGATGTCATTCATAAGCACATTTGACCAGGGGCGCTATTGAATTGTATGATTCCATGGACCGTGCCAGCTTAGACGCGAGAAGGCGAAAAAGTCGCTGATGTATGTCGATGGGTGTCAACGAAAACAGGAGTCACCCCTTTAAATGCAAAACATCACTTCCCTTCCCATAGCATCGCCCCCAGTCCCGCTCCGACGTGACGTTTTCTCTCCCGAAAGCATCGATCAATCTCTGGCTTTCGATCTCGTCGCCGCAGATCACCCCCTGGGCATCTCCTTTCCGTTTGCCCGTCGCACCCTGACCCCAGATGCGCTTCCCGTCTGCATCGAGGAAAGTCCCGATCCGGCGGAAAGTGAGACTGATCCTCTGCCCGTCAAAGGCCGTTTCCTCTTCGGCCAGTTCGACGCCGGGCCGCTTGTCGGCGTTGATGCCGTGCAAGTAGCGGGCGTTGGTCTCCAGAGTCATCGCGACCATGGAGTTGTGCGGGAGCGCAATGCGATACGTCGTACGCGGTTCGGGCTGTAGCCGAGATGCGGCGTCACGACCGCCCGGCCTCTCCTCGCCGGTGTTCCGCGGCGCGCGCTTGGTGCGAAGTCGCATCGTCCGCTGTGCCCCGAACGACACGTTCACGATATAGCTGTCGGGTACAATGTCCAGGGTCTTATCGGAGTGCTCAGAGATGTAGTCGTTCCCGCTTCGATAGAGTTGAATGAGGGCATGGTTGAGCTCGTGTCCGACCAATCCGCTGGCCACGGTCCGGATCTGATCGACGAAAGGCGTCCACGGTTCTGTCGGCATGGTCCGATCGGATGGGTGCCGATAGATCGGCGAGCTGCCGTCGACAGGATCGACCGATGCTTGGCAGCAGACCCGGCGTGGGACAACACCCTGCTGGTGGTGCATGGCCTGCCAGGAAATTTCCTGGTTCAACGCAGTGAATATGCTCGACGCCAGATCTTCTGGGATGACATTGTAGTGCAAACATGAGCCTAGGCTTTCTGCTTCCAGACCAGGGCCGAAAAGGGCTGACACGGGAGGACCTGTCCCGGTTGCGGCGTCCATTCCTGGCTCACCAAATCAATGTCGAATTTTTTGTCATTAACTTTTTCATAGCTGACGAAAATAAGTTTCGACAGTATGGATCTCGCGACACGATCGGTGCGGCCGGCGATGTCCTTGGTCCAGTGCTCGGGTGAACGGACGTTGATATGGAAGAGCGATGGAATCGAGAGTTCTAGAATTCTCTGGAATGTGGGGAAACGGGACCTCTCTGCGGATTGCGGCTCGTGGGTGCCTTGGGGCCTTTCCCACCCGGCTCGTTGACCTCGAGCTGTCGCTTCCGAAGCTTGGGGGATGAGATCCTGAGCTGGCTGGTTTGAAGCACGAGGCGATTTCGGCTCAAAAGCGTGTCGATGTTCAGCTGCGATACATGAGCCTCCAATTCTGTACCCGAGACAGACCCCACGTGGCAGCTGTCGCTGAATCAAAAGTGATAAACTTACTGTCGGCATGCATTCCTCATCATCGCTTGCCTCGCTGTCGGCTTCAATATCGGCCGCCGTGATCGGGCCGAGGCCGGATCGAACATTGGTGTTCGTGGGAGGTTCGCAATTGTCATCGTCCGAACTCTCTTCACCGTATGAACTCTCGTCGTCCGGATCGGTGTCGTCTCCGTCTTCGTTTTCAAAGTCTCCGTCCTCGTCTGGATCCGACCAGGACTCGGCAGTAGACGGATCGCGGAGGGTTTCGATGACTCGGGAGGCAGGAACGGCTCGCGCTCGCATGATGTCGTGCAATTGCTGAAGGGCGAGGTCGTGCCTGTCTCGATGGCGATAGCCAAGACAGTCCTCTACGAGGGTAGTCTGAATGCCATAACGTGCGGCATCCATGGCTGTGGCATAAATCGAAACATTGGTGAAACATCCACAGATATACAATTCCGTGATAAGCTTTGCCCTTAGCGTGAAGAGCAGGGATGTCTTGGCGAACGCAGAGTAATGCAGGCTATCGAGTCGAAGGTCGTGTGCTTGTTGCAGACTCTGCACGCGATCGTCCCACCGGGCGCCTGGAGTATCGCGGACGCAGCATCGCCGCCCAGCAGCCGAGGAATCTAAGAACAGCTCCAGGTCGAGCCTGTCAACCGCCGTCGGAGGCGATTTCTGCTCCGATGATCAGTATCAGGTCCGAGTCGGTCATGCAGTGTCAAGGCTACCTTGGGCCGTCTAGCAGATGTGGAACAGCTCGCGTTCCCGTCGGGGACAACGGTCTCCCCTTCGGGCATGGCGGTCTTTGACGGTGGACTGGACTCGGATATATTCCGGATCCAGACCACGTCTCCAAATTCGCGGAACTCGGGGACGAGCTTTGCGAGCCGATCGACGAATTCCGTGTCAGGGATCGGGAGCTTCCCGGCCGATGTCACGAAGTCATTCTGCAGGCCCAAGACGATCAAGGCCTTGCGGGACCGCAGGCTGCTGCTGGAGGAGGCTTGCTGCGACAGCAGGGCTAGCAAGTCGGACATGGTTCCTCCGAAATGCACGGGTGAGGAGGTGGTGCGGTCGACGTCGAGGGGATGTTGGCGAGCGAAAGGATGACGCAAGGTCGGGCGGGTCTCTAGGATCGCATCTGACTGCAGAGGTCACGAAAAGACCAAGCAGGCGCGGTCGGGAGGGGGGATGCAGAGAGCGAGATTGGCTGCGAGAGGCGTCAGAGAGAAGGGCGGACATTTCGCGAGGGAGAGGCGGCGATGGTGATTGCCAGCAGAAGAGCAGAGTCGACCCGACGTTGCGGTTCGTGCCAGTCCAGGTGCAGGTGCAGGTTGCAGGTTGCAGGCGGCAGGCGGTGGTGTCTTTTCCTCGCTTCCAATAGAATTCAGGCGACGACCAGGGTTATGCTGTCGGGGGGGGCAGGCAGGGGCGGGTGATGCAGCTGCTGCAGGACGAGGTTGTTGATGAGGCGCCTGGCTTTTCTGCGTGCGTGCGTGCGTGCGTGCGTGAGTGTGCCGGGTGAGTGAAAGTTTGATCAGGCTCTCTCTGCATGCGGCTTTGAGTCCTCCGTCGATCACCTACCCGGGGACATGTATGTGATATATGTCACGGATATAGATAATAATTGGGCGGGTGGGAAGAGGTCCTTGGCGATTGCACCACCACCAATGTCCCACCGCGGGAACTCCGCCCAAGGTGTACAGGGATATGTAATATGTGGACAGTGATACATGTCACGAATATAATACATGTCCTGTGCAGTGGTGATGAGGGTCCCCGCTCCCGATGGTATATTCAGAGCGGGCGGACTGGTGGGCTGGGTTCGCTGATCAGAACAGAACAGAACAGAACCGCCCGCCCGAGCATTGATGAACGTTGGCACCTGGGCCACATGCGGTGATGCTGCAGTCATGGATGATGGGTGCAGGTGAGGAGCGAGGGATGGATGGATGGATGGGTGGATGAGTGCCCGGGTGATGAGTGATGACTGATGGGCGGACGGACGGGCGGAGGAGGAGATCGGGCGGGTGCAGGTGGGTGCTGGTGGGGAGGGGAGGAGGGGAGACAAGTTTACTGTACATACCCAGGGCGATATCATATTATATTAGTATTAACGTAATTGATCATCGAGCCGGCCATATCATCGAGCCGGCCACTTTTCCTTGGCATTGTAAACAACATCTTTCTTTTATAATATCTCAACAACAAGACATGTTATCAGTTAATTAAGAAGGCAGAATCGAGCTTGCTATCAATGCCTATAAATCTGGTTATTTTCGGAGCTAACGAAGCGCAGCTGCAGCTTTTAATATCCATTATTAGAAACTCTCTGCCAGACTTACAGGAACTAGCTCTCGCGCGACTATAGTACCAAACCGTTAGAGCCTGACCCTAACAGAAGAGGGGACGCTTGAGCAATATATCCTTAACCTTAACGCGCGAGGATTTGCGCCCCTACTCTCTGAAGTAGCAGATATAGCTAACAAACTACTAGCTATACGAGGAGAAGAGCCAGTCGGCAAATACTGGCCTAAGAGATTTGTTACGCGTTCAGAGAAGCTGAAGATAGCGTTTAGTCGGGCAAAGGATCGTTAGAGAGTACTCTAAGAAGGTCTAGAGGTTATTAACGCGTAGTTGAAGCTAGTTATAGACATAAAAGCCAAGTATAGTGTCTATGATAATAATATCTATAACTTCGATAAGACAGGCTTCTAGATAGGTATTATCGGGACAATAAAAGTTGTTACAGGTTCAGACAGACGAAAAAGACTAATACTAGTTCAACTAGGCAACCGCGAATGGGTGACAGTCATACAGAGCATTTGCGCCGCAGGCTATGCAATCCCGCCCTTTATTATCTACAAAGGGCGCGTCTACATCTCTGCGTAGTATAGAGAGGCTAATATCCCCTCAGATTAGAGAATCTGTTGCATAGTCAAGACGTATTCTGTGAAAAGGTTGATTCAATAACTAACTACTGTGCACTTCGAAATAACATGTCGTGTCTGACTCCGCCGGTTACAGCAGCTACGACTGTCCAAGTCGCCTTGGACAGTCGTAGTTGCGGGCAAGTGCAGCCGGCGGTGACGAGGTCGACGACCCTTCGTCCTCCTTGGAGGGTACCGTAACAGAATCTCGGTCTCTGAGAACGGCTGGACCAACAATGACCTTAGTTTAGAGTAATTAAAGCATTTTGACGCGTACACAAGGACGCGTTAAGTAGCAGGGTATAGGCTACTTATTCTCGACGGCTATAAGAGCTATTTGAACCAAGGCTTTAAGGACTATTGCCTCGAGAACAAGATCCTCACCTTGTATATGCCTTCATATTCATCTTACATCCTCCAGCCTCTCGACGTAGTATGTTTCTCACCGCTAAAGAGCAAATACTCTGAGCGTGTTAGGGGCTTGGCACGGAATCGCGTATTCCATATTAACAAAGAGAACTTCCTTCCAGCCTTTAAGGACGCGTTTTTCGACGTGTTTACGAAAGAGAACTGTCGAAAGGCCTTTGAGGCAATAGCGATAGTCCGTATAGACGCGCAAACAGTTATTAATCGTCTTAATATACGTTTATACACCCCTCCTCGACAGCTATTACCGGAAGTAGCATAGGAGTCCCGAACACTAAGCAATTCGTATGAATTCGGATCTCAATTACGGCTTATTAGTAGCTCTTTCCTTAGATCTCTACCCGAAGCTAAGGAAGGGTTCTCACAGTTAGTAAAAGGTGCTAAGTTAATGCTCCATCAGAATGTACTTCAAGCTGCACGGATTACAGAGCTTGAAGAGCAATTAGCAGTATTAACTAAGAGAAGATCGCGCAAACGGAAGCAGATCCAGCAAGGCAGATCTATAGAGTATAGTATTGGAGCATTATAGGCAGTCGCAGATGCGGGTCTAAGTGCTTAACAATCGAAAAGGACTCGCGATAAAGCTGGTTCTGGACGAGGACTTCTATCTCAACGACGATATAGAAACTGCGGAATAGCTAGACACAACTCGCGAACCTGCTAGCAGGATAGAGATGCTCCTTCTGAATCATATCCTAGTATAGCAGATGTATAACTAAGCATATGGTTGAATAAACGATAGTTACAGTCACCTCATTTACAATGCTAAGGAAAAGTGGCCGGCTCGATGATATAGCCGGCTCGATGATCAATTACGTTATATTCATTATATTATTATTACATTACACGGCAATGGTCGGTGGTCAGAAACTATGTGCCCAGGTACAGCACAGTACATAAGCGGGAACAGGTCAGTCAGACCTCCCAGGTTCGGCGGTTGGACATGGCAGGTGGTGGTGAGTGGTGAGTGGTGAGTGGTGAGTGGTGAGTGGTGAGTGGTGGGTGGTGGGTGGTGGTGATGACTGGGCGCGTGGTATTGATGATGAATTGATGACTGAGCGGGTCATATTGATGCTGAATTGATGACTGAGCGAGTTGGATTGATGCTGAATTGATGACTGCCCCCCCTCCAGGTGACATTCATCATGGATTCCCTCCATAGCGGGGCATTGATCAACTAACCACTATCACTACTACTACTATCTAGGTGGGGATTTATATTGTCCGCTCAAGTGCTGGATGTACTGATGTGCTGATGAACTGTATATCCCCCGTTATATCCAACCCTCACAGTACGACACCTAGGTCATATCCGTATATCCACGTCTTGTAAAGTAATCCGGACAAATCAGAGGTCCATGATCGTTTTAGGCCCACACCCGGGCGCGTCGTCGGTTTGGAGGGCGTGATGAATCGTATGGACTGACAAAGAGGAGACCCTGGCTTTGCCACTGCGAATACCAGGGTACAGTATCATCGCATCTCTTACATAACAACCTCTCCTCGGCCAACATCACGTCCACAGCTCCACGAAACGATTCACTCGCGCGGCGTGCGGATCACATTGTATTCCACTTTCACATTCTATTCCACCCTCATCAATCACCACTAGCCATGGCGCCTCACGCGGAATCCACCGTCACCGGCAAAGCGAGCAACGGCGAGGAGGTGCCCGTCAACCCCGGGACCGCTCCTCTCGAGCCCGGCGTCGCCAAGAAGATCGCCGAAGGCAAACAGTTGACCTTCCCGCGGTGAGCCCGACTGTCCCCTCGACTGCTGTCCGACGACGCGATCCCATGAAATCCCCCGCTGATCCACATCCCTCCACCCTCAGCCCGCCCAAGTTTGAAGACAAATACGAAGAGCGGGAATACCTCAAGGGCCGTCTCGCCGCCGCCTTCCGGATCTTCGGGAAATACGGTTTCGACGAAGGCGTCGCCGGTGCGTCCCCCATCTCCGATCAACCTTGACGAGGGACTCACACGTCTCCGCTCGCATGATGATGATGACTGACGAATCCCCCTCCCCCGCAGGCCACATCACGATGCGGGACCCGGTGGACCCGAAGTCCTTCTGGGTGAACCCCTTCGGCAAGGCCTTCTCGCTCATCACCAAGTCCGATCTGATCCTCGTGGACCACAGCGGGGAGGTGATCGACGGGGGCGAGTGCCGGCTGTTGAACACCGCCGCGTTCATGATCCACTCCGCCGTGCACGAGGCCCGGCCGGACGTCGTCTGTGCGGCCCACAGCCACTCGATCTACGGACGGACGTGGTAAGTCCATTCAGATATCCCATCGCTCCTCCTCCTCCATCCACCGCCGAGCTCCGATTGCTGAATCATTCCCCCCCTCCCTCCTCCCAGGTGCACGCTCGGCCGACCCCTGAAGACGCTCACCCAGGACTCCTGCGCGTTCCACGACGACCACGTGGTGTACGACTCGTTCAACGGGGTGGTGCTGGCGACCAAGGAGGGCCGGGACATCGCGGCGTGCCTGGGCGGGCGGAAGGCGGCGCTGCTGCAGAACCACGGGCTGCTGACGGTGGGGCGCACGATCGAGGAGGCCGTCTTCTGGTTCGTCTCGCTCGAGAAGTGCTGCCACTCTCAGCTCATGGCCGAGGCCGCCGCCGGCTCCCGCGGCGAGCAGCCCGTCGAGATCGGCGACGTCGAGGCCCGCTACACCCACCGCACCATCGGCTCCAGCCAGGCCGGCTGGTTCTCGGGCGTGCCGCTGTTCGACGTCGTCCACAAGGAGACGGGCGGGGATTATCTTCTATAGTGGTCGGGAAACGGGTGGGGGCTTTTCTATGGCTTCTGTTGGGGATGTGATGACGATGATGAATTGAATTTTCCTTTTCCTTTTCGAGAACCCCTGAATTGCTTCGTGCGGGGGAGTCCTTCACCGCGGTCCCACACAGACACATGCATGAAGAGGGAATTCTCGGAATGGTGCGGTGGGTTGGTTTTTTTTCTTTTCGCTTTCCGCCCTATCCGGAGAGAACAATCATTACTCTGTAGCAGTCTCGGCGGAAGCGGCGGTGGCGGCGGCGGCAGCAGCAGCAGCAGTAGCCTCCTTCCCCTCCCCCTTCTCCTCTCCTCCTCCTCCATCGTCGGCATCCGCGATCGGCGTATCCCCATCCGCATCCTTCTTCACCTCCGCCGCCGCCGCCGCCTGGCCACCACCGCCTCCACCACCATCCTCCTCCGCACTCCCTGTCGCGCCGTCCGCGGCCCCCTCGCCCATGACCTCATCCGGGCGCGGGTCCGCGGGAGCCTTCCCCTCCTCCCCATCCTCCCCCTTCTTCTTCTCCGGCTGCGGCGCGGGCGCGGCGGCGGGCGAGCGGCTCCTCGCCCTGCCGACCGCGGCGTCGATGTCTAACCCCACGCCGTCGCCCGGGGCGGAAGAGGAGGGGGCCCTCTGCGGGCCGGTGTCCTCCATGCCGATGATCTCCGGGCCGCGGGCGTGCGGGATCTCGTCCAGGTCGCCCGTCGTCGTCGTCCTCGTCGCGGAGGCGCTCTCGACCGAGGCGTGCACGGCGGTCGCGTGGCTGAGCAGGGGCCGGTGGACGGCTTGTTGGAGGGGCAGGGGTTGCGACTGCGCGATGGGGACGATGCCGGCTTGTTGCTCCTGCCGGAGGAGCTCGCCTTGGGTGACGCCGCCTTGCTCGCGCAGGGCGTGGTCGGCGGCGGCCTGGGCGGAGACGGGCGAGGACGGGGGCGTGAATTGTTGGTCGTCGGGGGAGGACGTGGTGTCCGCGCCGTTGGGCGTCTCGTCGGACTCGCGGGCGTCGGCGTCGCCGTGCCAGAGGGGGTTGAGCGTGTCCCCGGACGGGTGGCGTTGGAGCCAGGGGATCGGGGTCAGGAGCGCGCCGCCGAGGCTCTCGTCGCTGCCGAGACCTTCGCGCTCCGCGAGGGTGCCGTTCATGATGGGCGGGACCTCCCCGTTCGTCAAGAAGCCCGAGGACGAAGGGAGGATGTGGGCGGGTAGAGGGAACTCGGCACTGGAGGAGCTGACGGAGACGACGCGATCCAGTGCGCGGAGATAGGCGGGGAGGTGACGATAGTATTGGTGAGGCCGGAGGATCATCTCTGCGAGGCGCTGGACCGTGTACGGTGGCTGCCGGGAGAAGTCGTCTTCTAGCGTTCGCCGGCAATTGCGATACAGGCTCTGGAGTTCCTCTGGCATCTGAGGTCGTGGGAGAGTGTCTGCACCGGGTTGTGCGTTGCCCGTCGGGGTTGATGGCGTGGTGTTTTGTTGGGATGGCAGCATCAGCTCATAACCGAAAGGTGTCATCGTGGGTCCCGATTCGGAAGCCGCCCTCTCTGGGGCCTCGTTCTCCGTCTCTTTGTTGCCCTCCTGAATGCCGGATACGAGTCTGTCGTGCTGCTCGGGTTGAGCGTTGTCACGTTCTGACGGGGCGTTGGGAAGCCGTGGTGGAGTCGAGGCGATCACGTAGGGAACCAGGAAGGTCGAGAGCGGCGGCACCGCTGGCATGATCGGTATCGGGAATTCATCGTGGACGATCTAAAGACGGAGATTCCATGTCAGACACACATGCATTCCAGAAGGATATGACGCTCGCGACGTACATCGTGAAGTCGTTTCAGTAGGTCTTCGAGCACGCGAGGCCATTCGGCACTGTTTTGTATCAGCGCAAGAGCTTCGCATCCTCTACCAGTGGTGCGTACATGTCCATAGACCCATCTTTCGCAGCGCCTTCGAGGAGTTGGTCGCTGGAAGGCATATTGACGGTGCTGGGCGAGTTGGCGCAAAGCAGAGAAGGTTCCATGGCGGGCCAGTGAATTATCATGTACACACGCGAACTTCGTCAGGGCACAAACGCAGGCACGCGCCAGATTACAGCGTCATCACATGTACTTGTGGAAATAATGCAATGGCATTTCATATCCAAATAATATACTTATTGCAATGAGTGGAAACATGATCGTTGTGTCCAACATCAGTGGGAAAAAAGTAATCGAAGCGATAAACCCAGACGCCTTGCATGCTATCCCGCCCGCTGGATTGAACGCCTTATAACAGTATTCCCAAATGCTGAAAATGAGCAGACTGAAAGCCGTGATAACTCCCCCGTCTCGCCACAAGTCGAAACTCTCCGAAATGCGCCCGCGTCGAGAATGGTCCCGCCAAAAATGAGAAAATGCGCGCCTGAGAAATGCTCATGGGATCGTTAGCGATGGCGGAGACTTTTCGCGATTCGCCTTCCTGTGCCCGGTCCAAGACCCCAGCTATGTCGTAATTGCATCATGTGGATACTACAGTCGATGACTCGTGGTTGCGTTTCCGTATGCCATCATGCTCCCCGTACCCGTGGTGGACGCCCCGGAGAGTTGCCTCTCGGCACACCGAGACACTCCAAAATGACAAACATTTCCTTCTGCCGGCTGGCATCCTTCATGCGATTCGCCCGGCGCGCGAGGTCCTTGCAGACCTTGTCGGCCGGTTTGCTGCCCGAGTACTGCCAACGGGGCTGTGGGCGGTATGGGTCCGCACGCATCTGTAACCACTTCCGCATGCTTTCGATGGATTTCGGCAGCTCGGTGGTCGTGCAGAATCGAATGACCAGGGTGCGGTTCTTGCAGAGATTGGCTTCTTGATCCGGTGGGATGCGCCTCATCCATTCGCGCAGGCTGTCGAAGTTGAAGTCGGTGATGCTGCACAAGATCGGGCAGAGCGAGTGCATCAACGGAAGGACCTCGCGCCGGACTTGCTGAGAGGTTCGTGTGAGGGCATGGGGCAGTTTTCGATTGTCGCCGCAATTCATCGGCAGCACATGGACGGTGACGTTTTTGAGCGCCAGCTTGTAGATTTCGATGCGCAGTTCCGGCGGGAGGTCGAGAAACGTCACACGAGGGACATATGGGGCTGGCGCTCGCGGCGGCGCCGGGGCCAGGACGCAGAAGCGCTGTTGCATGAAGCCCATATGCGTGAGGTCGAGGAAGGGGTTGAAGACGAGATCGGATGTATGTCGATGGGTTCTGCAAGAACGCGATTGGATCTATGTGCGATGATGACGATCGGGCGGCCGAGCAGCGTGTGTGCGAGTGTCGTTCAAGACGACGTCAGGAATGGTCACCTCAGAGAGCAGGTGCGCATGAAACGCGGAAGTGATCGAGTGTGATGGTGAGCCGCGGCGAAAGCAGCCGGAGCCATTCAACACGACGTACCGACGGTTCTGCGTCTTTGTACGAGATCCTTCCCAGGACCAGGGCCAGGGCGGGCGCAAAGTGGATTCGTTGGGTCGGCGATGAGGCCGGACTGCCGGGAGTCGTGGACCAAGTCAGAAGCGGATCGTGACGGCGGGTAGACGAGAGGGCTAAGCTAAACGACCGAGCCGGCGATGTCACTGGGTGTATGAATGAACGGCAGACGGAACGTGTGAAGATCCTACGCGGCGCGACAAGCGAAAGTGAAGATCGAAAAAGGGAGATCCTTGGAAGAGAAGAAGGCGGTTTCATCGATCCGAATTAATTCCAGTCAAGCGTAAGCCACATGCGTAGGTCGAGAGCGGGAATGGGCACGAGGGATATGGAAGACGAAGCGACGAGTGTCAGCGCCAGCCGGACGCCATGTCTCCTTCCAGCAGGGCTGTCGGGGTGCGGACGGTACCTAGGCTAGGTGGGTACTGTTGGTAGATAGGTAGGTAGGCGTGGTAGGGTAGAGATGCTGTGGGTAGAGATACTGCTGTGAAATAATCATCAGCGGGCGGGAAAATGTACTGAGGAAAGTACAGCCAGTACTACTACTAGGTATGTAGAATGAAGTAGTAGGTATTATTACTGGGAAATGAATGAATGAGCCAGCCCCGGCCTGCAATATTCGACAGGTCCACAGCCAAGACGACACACAACACTACCTAAGTATTGCTCGTCCCGGGTGGATAGCGCAGGACATACTGAACAGTATGGTAGTGGTGAGTGGTGAGTGGCCCGGGAGGGCAAAGTGTGGACGGCAACCGTACTGTACTGTACTGTACTACTCACTCCACGCTAGGTAATGAGGCATGCGGGTGGACACTGTCGGCGATCATCGCATCGTCGACGGCACCACCACCGTCTCTCTCTCTCTCTCTCCCTCCGCATGGCCTCTCCCGAGAACGGAGACCGTCTAGGGCCGGCGCAGAACCAAGGTGTCGACCATCGCAAGCGGAATCCAGGCTACAATCCTCAGTCCCGAGGCAGTCTTTCCCAAAAATATCCATGGACAGCGAGACCAGGCGGGACCATGATCGTGATGGTGATGATGATGGGCGTTGCATCGCGCTCGGGACAGGACTATAGTACTATATGTAGACGTTACTCGCCCACGTGGCAAGGGAGAAAGGTAAAATCTCTGCGATGATCGCCGCCCTGGAGGAAAGCAGCAGCAGGAGCCGAGAAAGAGACAGAGTCGCATCCAGTATTATTATTTAGTGGCACGGTATGGTATGTACAGCAATTGACTCACGCGCACCACCTCCAACTCGGTCAATTTCAAGGAACTCGATCACCAGATCTACACGTGTCGGGACAGTAACTTCACTTCGTAAACATGTGATCGGTTAACGAAGGTGAAGTCTATAGATCGCTTTCCTCCTGATCATCACCCCAGTCTTGTCACTTATTACAGTACCTCACGCCACTCCGATGCCGACATTTCGAAGTGAAACTAGCTCCGGTGGGCTTGTTGTCGATGTGAGACAGTCCACCAAAACCGACTCGTAAAACAACTTCCAAGGTTGCAACGACCCGCCGTGGGGTGGGCATGCCTCGGCTGCTGCATGAGCTGCTATTTTAATCCCGTAGTAATATTAAATCGCACCGCGTCCTGCTGCTCACGATGATAAGTGTGTCATCCGATTGGAGGACAAAACGCGGCGCTTCTGTCATCCACAGGTCTCATATCAATCACGGAGCGTTCTGAGTCCCGCGCGATCTCGCAGTCTTGATCATCATGTTGGTTTTTCATCTATCTAAACAAGAAAGTTTCGTGAGCCATATCGGAGCCGCTTCCGCATCAGGCAGATTCCCGTCACAAGACCTCGAAGCTGGTGGTTTTTGAGCTCCGCGCGAGTTGACGGTCGACGCCATTCGAGGAGCTAGACTTCCGAAATCGTCCCCACTGCCGTTTCCTTCGTTCACGCTGTTGTGAATGTCCATCCATAATTTCCCCGTCGTCAATCAAAATATCTTTTTGCGCAATGCGCGGCACGGCTGGAATTTTGCATCTTGCAATTCAGACGGCCGGTAGACGTTCGCCGTGTCCTGGATCGCGCCGGGTCATCTCTCATCATTGACACGACCAATCTTCTAAAGGTCGGCGTCATCTTCGTCAGGAAGAGGAGCGTGAGCGGCATCCTCGAGCTCCTTCTGGTACTGCTCCATGGTGGCCTGGTCAACCTGGACTTCCGGCGGGGCAAGAGCGGGTGCGGCAACAAACTCCTGCGAAACGAATCAGCATGTGCAACCTTCTGGGCAAGTCTTGGCCACAACTCACAAGGGTGGTGTTGCCGACGAGCTTGCGAGCCAACCATAGGAAAGGCTTCTCGAAGTTGTAGTTTGACTTGGCGGAGATGTCGTAGTACTGGAGGTTCTTCTTGCGGTGGAAGGTGATGGTCTTGGCCTTGACCTTGCGCTCCTTGACATCGACCTTGTTGCCGGTCAAGACGATCGGGATGTTCTCGCAAACACGGACCAAGTCACGGTGCCAGTTGGGGATGTTCTTGTAGGTGATACGGGAGGTCACGTCGAACATGATGATACCGCACTGTCCGTTGATGTAGTATCCATCGCGGAGACCTCCGAACTTCTCTTGACCAGCAGTGTCCCAGACATCGAATTGGATCTCACCCAAGTTCTACTCGATTATTAGTTTGGCCATTGGCGATGTGGTTTGGATGGAGCAGGAGCGCGCCGTACCGTGGTGAACTTGAGAGGGTGGACTTCGACACCGAGCGTGGCGATGTACTTCTTCTCGAACTCTCCGGTCAAGTGACGCTTGACGAAGGTGGTCTGGCAGTTGATTTTTGTTAGCTCCGATTGAGGTCACCGCCGAGATTCGGAATGTTCTGTCAGACGACTTCATGTCTGCGGAATCATCCTTTCCAAACGACACAAGGAGAACACACCTTTCCGGTACCACCGTCACCGACAAGGACGAGCTTGAAGGTAGGAACTGGAGCAGCCATGATTGCTGTCGTGTGCTATAGGTGATGATTGCGGGGTCAAACCTGTCCGATGCGTCAGAGGGAAGGATCGCATTTGAAGTTTCACGCGCGCTGTCATGTCGCGAGCGGGCAATTCTTACTCTTGTGATGTGCTTCAAACCGAGTGAAGCGAATGGATTGAAGTCGTGGAATGTGCAGCAGAGAGGTTTGTTATGATGGGCCGCGGGCAGGTCGTCGAAGGCAAAATCTTTGGTGACGGCAGATGGCCCGTGCACACAACGACAGAAAAGACTTGGCAGCTGCCCAGACGGCGTCTCTCACAGGCAAAATAGGCACGATAGGCACAGAACAGGCAAACAATAGGCACACAATAGGCTGTCCATGTCCGAAAGACCCCTCAATTGTGTGCCCAATCTGTTGACCGCCCGTATGTCATCGACCAGCTTTCACCACGTCTCTCATCAATGTCATGGGTCGGTTGCATCGTTTCTAGGCGCATTCAGTCCATTTCTACACCACACCTACAGCAGACTGAGATTTATCTGGATACCCAGCCGCGTGTGATGCTCCTTCGAGAAGCTGTAAAGAAATATGCATGCCCAACCTTCGTACATACTACCTAGTAGGGAGTAGAGGAAAATGCCAGCCAAATGCGCCCCGCAGCTCATCCAGGGTCCACGATCAAACGTTCAATGGCATGCACAACTGTCGTCACATGTACAGGACGGGAACATTAATTTTCACCAGTCGCTATGCAAGACCGTGATTGTGTCCGCCAAAAATGTAGTCCTAATATACCCACTCTCCTCGTAGAAATGGCCTTTCAATTCGGATTCTCGCATGATGAAAACGACGAAGATGATCACGTTCCCTCGCACCTCGCAACAGATTCCAATCTTGCTCGGACAAAACAAAATGAATCGACGACAGTGCCCGTGAAAGCCCACAAACTTGAAGCTTTGGTAGGTAGTCCAGCTCCAGCGAGCAATAACAAAAGGCCTCGCCAAGGATAATGGCCTTTTCCGAATCTCCCACGATGTTAACAAAGGCTTCAATTTCCAAATTAGCTCGAAGCCCTCCCCGAACGCATTAGTTACAGCACCGTCAGAATCGAGTCTCCTCTGGGTCGAATCGCACACATTCCCAGAAGGGAGCTCTTCGATGTTCGAGTGCAATTGATGGCCGAAGATGCCGGCGACGACCATGTCATCGACCAACTCCAAAAATCCGACCTTCGAGCGGGAGTCTACGAAGGCGGCTTCAAGACGTGGGAGTCCTCGATCGATCTCGCGAGTCTCCTGCTCGATCGCGGGCCGCGGAAGGACATCGATGAGTTGATCCGCTGCGATAATGTCGTCGAGGTAAACGATGGTCTCGGTCACGGAGACAACGCCGATGATGCGCTGACGGAGAACAATCCCAGCTAGGAGCCGGCACCGCCCTCCCTTCCCTCATCCTCTGGCGGCACAGCCTCACGAGCGCCCAGACGGATCTGAATTTCACCTTCGCCGATTTCAACGAAGAGGTGTTGCGGCTCGTCACCCTCCCCAACGTCCTCCTGACCTACGCGACGACGGTCTCCCCGGAGAAGTTCATCCCCGACCACAACATCCCCGACGAGGACGGAGGAGGCGGAGGCCAAGGGGAGTTGGAAATCACGCCCGAATTGAAATCCCACTTCCTCGAAACCCTTCGCGCGAGATCGCTGTCTCTGCATTTCCTCTCCGGCCCCTGGAGCGCTGCCCTCGCGGAGAGGATTCCGCCGTCGGCGCCGGAGATGGGTTTACTCGTCCTCGCGGCGGAGACGATCTATAGCCCCGAGTCGACGGCGGCGTTTGTAGACATCCTGACGCTCCTACTGGGAAGGGTCAAGATGGCCAAGGCGATGGTCGGGGCGAAAAGGATGTATTTCGGTGTTGGAGGGTCGGTGGATGGGTTGAAGGAGGCCTGTCGGGAGAGAGGGGCGGTGGCGTATGAGGTTGAAAATCATGGGGTTGTGGGGATGGAAGCCGGGGTTGGGAGGGCGCTGGTTGAGATTCAGATGTATTGAGCATTGGAGAATTCGATAGATACAGGTAGGCGTTTGATCATGAGGTGTTTCACAATGGAAGAGAGATACAGGCGAGCAGCATTTTTCGAATGTTCATGCACGTGTGCCGTGTTATTCCGGCGAATCTCTGCATTTGTACACTATGGTTCCCTGACCCGAAGAGACTCAGTTCTTTTGTCCAAATTCCTGGTACTTTGGCGGAGCTCCAGAGCCAAAACCGACGGGTTCATACGGGTCGCTAGAAGGGTGGAATCCACCCTGTGTGCTCGACGAGCCTGTTGCGCTCGCAGCCTTCTTAATGTCTTCATCTGGGATAACACCGCCATCGCCGCCTCCAACCACTACATCACCGCCACCTCGGACACGACCCACAACCATACCCTTGGCAACCGATTTGATCACTGCGCGACGTGACACACCCGTCACATCGATGTACACAAGGCCGACGTTCTTCACTCCGCCCGCAAGATTAGCTGCGACGGAACCTGCTTCGTCGCCATAGCGGTGGCCGACAACGTGGCTTGCAGCAGCGCCAGATGTCTCAAGGAGATGTCTGCCGCTGGTAGCCACACCATCGAGGACAGTGCTGAAAGCAATCATGGATTTGTTCAAGAAACCTGGCTTATAGGAATCGTCCTCAAGTGGGTTTCCCTTCTCATCAAAGCCTTTCGCCGGGCGGTTTTTCTTATGTCCCGCGGCACGTGCGGCGATGTTCTGCGCGATCGATGTTGCTTGGCCCACCGTCTTGCTCGAAAGTTGTGCTGCGTTAGTAGTGAACGTGTTAATCTTGCGGACACGAGCGTGTGTGGCAGGTGAGAATTCCATAGGCTTAGCAGCCGGCTTGGTCGTCTTGGAGAAATTTTCCGCTCCGCTCGTAAGGATGTTTCCGATATATGAACTCCCCGTGACGATCAAACGCGAGGCAACTGCAGCGTTTTGGACGATGCTACTGTCCTTGTAGGCTGGATGTTTCGCCATGCGCAAGTAGTCCTCGGAGATGGGGCGAACGTCGATGCGTTTACCGTCTGCGCTGACTTGAACCTCGACGGGATCTTTTGAGCCAGCCAGGAGCGAAGGGTGCTCAACAACGAGAGCTCCAGCATCCAGCTCACCGACGACTGAACCATTGTCCTCGTCTATTAGCACGATCTCTCCATGCTGTTTGCCGGTCTTGCTGTCTGTGGCAAACCTCCCACCCGGCGCGTAATCAGACGGGTTGTATGCACTCTTCTCGCCCGCGTATGTCGGGACAGGAGCTCGTGCACGCTCCAGGAACGCTGTGCATTGTGCAAGGATTGTCTCAAAGGTATCGACGTCGTCTTGCGTAATGCCATATCCAATCCTCGGGAATTCAATCCTGGTGAACGCACCCGCCTCAGCGGCGCGGTCCCATCGGGGTATCAAGTAGCTTGATGGCGGTTGGTGGTAGACTTGGGTGGTAGCTGGTAGAGGGAGATCGAGCTCTGGTGGCAGATTCAGGTGGAGGTAAAAGTCCTCATCGGGTGCCTCGTTCTGAGGGATGGTTGTGCTCAGGTCTGCGAACGGCGAGCTCGTCGGGACCATAAGCAAGGACAATGTTTGTCCACCGGACGGCGTGAGATCGGACTCTTTCCCATCTTCGATATGGTAGGCCTTGATATTCTTGATGGCGAAGAGTAGCTTGGGATCGTGGTGTCCCGCCATAGTCTCGAATGACGCTCGCTAGTGGGGGAGTGACGTTGTTTGGTACACACGCGGGGTATTTCGATAAGGCTGGTGTTCAAGTCCGGTGCGCAACGTGGATGCGTCGTGTCAAAGAAAGGCGAATCTGTTGAAAGTTTGAGGGACGCGGCAAACACAAAATTGTGTCGTCGTGAATATAAAGAGAGCGGCAAAACGTAGGAGTACCTAGGTAGTCTTGGAAAGCGCGTCACTACGTCAACGCAGGTGCTTGGTGCATGGAGAAGTTGGTTGTGCCGCAACTCGCATGCGGGCGCGAATATACAGGGGTCTGGGCGAGCTCGAAATGTGGCTGTGCAAGGCCGTTCAGTTTTCGTCCACGCGTGCTTTTCTGTCGTGGTTCTCGTGATGGACGATTGTCGCTCCCGATCCATATACGCGCGAATGGTGTTGCTGCAGCGCCGTCTCTGCGGCCTGTCGTCGCTGATGAGTGACAGGCGTCTATGAACTGTACTAGCGAGAATCTAGTTCTATATCATTCATCTAGCACTCTATGCGATTTCGTTGCGAGCACCTCTACTGGCCGACCTTGCGCGCCGTATCCGGCCATCGTCCTCCTCAGCTTCTGCATTACGGTCTCCTGGCAAAAGCACCGCTTGATCGATAGCAACCGGTAACCCTCGATGGCGACCTCTAAGCATGACCACGCACAAAATCAACTTGCTCAGAACATGCCACGATCCGGAAAAGCTGTAATCAGCCGTCGGGATACCAACTGAAATTCCGACGCATCCATAAGCAGACACAATCTCGAATAGGAAATTGAACACGCTGAATACTGCAGGGTCTTCGGAGAATCGGGATCCTTCGATGATCATGATGAGGAACAGTGCGAGCACGATCGTCCAGGCATCGTGCGCAAGCTGAGCGCGTAGTTGTTGTCGAACGAACTGCCCATTGGACTGTTTGCCATCGTTGAGCTCAGGCACCAAGTGGTCAGTCAAGGTCCGGACGAACCCCAGACCTCGCGAAGAAGATCGGGTCTTGCGTCGCTCTGCTTCGTCTTCGGCGTATATCCCAAGTGACCGTTCCTCGTAGACGTTTGAATTCCTCATCGTAATTACGACGGGATAGACGGAGATATACATCATGACAACGTACAGGACCTGCAAACTGATCCGTAGTTTCGCAATTATCACGACATAGAATCCTCCGCTTCGCACGGCAAAAGCTTGGAATAGTCCGTTCATGACGCGAATTCCGGTGGAGGGGACTTCTGTATAGATGGTGTCGTTCCCTATGTTGAGGATCTCGAATGCAGCCCAGTCAACTCCATTCAGGGTGACGACTGAGAGCAGGAGCCACCATGTATGTTGAGCAGGGAAAAGATTTGTGTAGCATCGCCGTGGATGGTCTAGTAGAAATCTCAAGGTCTCGGCTCGTTTTGACCAGGCAGGGGAAGTCTTGCCCAATTTCAGGACGATTCGATACATGCACCAAACAAACAGGCGCAGTAGCAGGGGATATGCGGTATTGCCTGCAAGGATCAGGAAGCCCATGGTCATCTGGAGGTAGATCGATTTCTGAAACGCAACCATATTGGCGTCGAGTAAGCTCATGCCCGAATTGTTGAATGCGGAAACTGCGTTGAACTAGAATGCACGATGAGTAAAGACAATAAACTTTAGTCCAATAGGATGGTTGACGTACCGCGCCCACCCACCACGGGTCAAGGCCATTGCTTCGAGCAGTGTCTGGCTGATTGTATGCAATCCAACTTGCACAGCCCAAGCAACCAAGCAGTTGAAAAAGCACAAGGTAAGCAGGGACGAGCCATGCTAAGAATTGCACAGCACGATATTCATAGCCGCCTAATTGCTCGCGCTCAACTTCCGTCAATCCATGGAATTGGCTGTTCCTTCCGATCCATGCATTACTGAATCCAAAGCGTTGTTGTGAATCTCGATCGTCCTTCTCTGAAGACAAAGAATGTCTACTTTCTCGAAGAGCATCCGGCTCATCAGATCGGGCCGTCTGAATTACGTCCAGACTTGCCGTGGGTCGGGCGCCGACACCTTGCATGCTGAACACACTTTCGTTGTCTCGATAGTTACTACGACGAGACTTGACTTTATCAAGATTGAGCTCTGGGCTGAAGCTGACCGCGAGCGACATGGCGGCTGTACTTCTCACGTCATCCTCGGCAGACGATAGCGGACGGGCAGAGCGCTCGTCTCTATATGTCTTATGATCATTGGCGGAATTTCCTGTACCAGCCAAGGGGCCTGAAGCTGTCGATGGCTGGGCATGTTCCTGTTGCAATTCATGTGGAACTCCATGCGTTTGTGAATCATTACCGACCCTCACATGGGACGGCTTCTTCTTCTTGTCGTTGACGATATCTTGAAATCGCTTCTCAAATGCAGCCTTTCGAACTTGAACTACAAATGCAGAAACGAAAATTGCCGAACCCATGAATATCAGGAGAAAGAGCATTACTTGCTGGAACGTGTTGAGTGTTGAGAGATTGACTGTGTTCAGACCGGCCAATGTCATGGCGCTCACGACCAGGAAGAGAGCATCCGTAAAGTGGACACTTTTTGCAGGGGTTGAAGCACCCCAGAATATGACCGCGCTTAAGATGCAGGTACAGAGGAAGTAAAGCCAATGGATCGTGATGAAATTCAATGGCAGTAATTGACGATGTACGAAACGAAGCATTCTTTTCAGACTCGGCCATGCCATCGGAGCCATGTTGGAAAGCTTCGTGCGATTCAACCTTGAACAGTCGTTTGTGGCTCGTCTCGAACAGGAAATTCTATCTCGAAAAGACCCTGGTACGTTGTGGTACAATGTGTGCGGATGATCCTTGCGTCCTTCTCTGCCGTCGCAAGAACATGCAGTGTCGAAATGCTGTTGATCCGTAGAGTCCAGCTCTACACCCGATCGTGCCTCCAAGATTTCGAAGACGAGGCAATGAGAAAATGAGGATTGGCGAGGGAAAAAAGAGTGTTTCAAATACGGCCAAGCTTGCCAAACCTTCTTGGAAGATCCGCTGACGTTGACCGCTGGTTGGAGCCACGGGCATGGGGCCTCGTTAGGGTTGGTGGGTTGTGAAGAATGCATTTCATCCTTCCAAGGTTCATATCCATTTGCCGGGTTGAAATCACTTTGTGTTGCTTGGCCGTGCTGGCTTTGATTTACTCAAAATCCGTCATCAAGAGATTAGGTTGCACTGCATTGCGGAGTGTTGGCGCTGATTTGACGTGTTCATCGAATTACACAGCCGACGCGCGTTACGATCTCGCTGCATCACCAAACACCATGTTGGCAACCACATCGCCATGTCGACTTTCGACGGCACCGTCCAGGAGTTTCCTGACATACAAATCGATCAATTCAACAGAACTGGATCTGTGCGAGCAGTATTGGCGAATTTCTTAAGCCATGTTCACTCTGACCACCTCGTCGGGCTTGAAACATGCAGCAGCTTCGTCTATTGTTCTATGGCAACACGTCAGATCGTCCTCCGTCTCGAAGAGCGATACCACCGCGTCAACTTTGCCAATGGTCGACTCGAGGTCCGAAAACGGGACTACACCAAATTGAAGTTATTGTTGAAACCGTTGCCTCTGGAGACGCCAATTGAAATTGAGCTGGCGCCTGGTAATAACATTCGCGTGACATTGTTCGATGCCAATCACTGCATCGGTGCTGTAATGTTTTTGATAGAAGGGGATGGAAAGGCGATCCTCTATACTGGCGACATTCGAGCCGAGGCCTGGTGGGTGGATACTCTGACGAGACATCCCGTTTTATTGCCATACGTTTGTTCGTCTAATGGTGGTCCACTGAAGACGATCGATACGATCTATCTCGATACGACTTTTGCATCGAAGGCTGATCCGTATCGCGACTTTCCGTCCAAGGCTGATGGCACACGAGAGCTTCTTGAGAAGCTCTCCAAGTACCCGTCTGACACAATCTATTACTTCGACTCCTGGACATTCGGCTACGAGGATGTCTATCAAGCCATGGCTAGCTTTCTCAACACTAGAATTCATGTCGACCAGTACAAGTACGGACTCTATTTTGCACTGACGAAAAGTAAAGAACTCAGAGCTGTCGAGGCTGCCAAACTCATATCGACGTATTGCGGCAATCATCTGCAAGTAGGTTGCCTGACAGCTGATGCGACACAGGCTCGTATACATAGTTGCGAGGCAGGAACAGGGTGTGATATCTTGGACCAAAGTAAGTTTGCAGATGAATATGGTTGGGGCTGTACTGATTATGAAAGACTTCGTTCGGATTACGCCGATCATATCTAGGCATAACGGCAGAGACATGGCTGAGCTCGGTGCTGGTGGTGGTAATGGAGATACGGATCAAAATCGTGTCGAGCTAGAGACCATCGACAGTGCCGTGATCGCCCAGCTAATCGATCTCTGTAAGAGAAAACTCGCCAAGTGCCCAGAGATTGCACAGATGGTTGTACAGATGCTGTCAAATATATCCGGCACGTCCAGTACGCCGATGGTCCTCGAGCGTGACGACTACGACAACAAGCTCCCCGATGATCTTGATGCCAAAGATCTCCTAAACGTGCTTATGAGAAAAGCCCAACGCGAACAAAGCAAGAAATCTGTCGCCGAGCAGGCAGGAGCTTCATCACTCATCATCAACAATCTCCCATCGCGCATCAGATTCCCATACTCCCGACATTCTTCATACAATGAGCTCTGCCTACTCATCAAAGCCTTCAAGCCGAAAGACATTTTCCCATGTACCGTCAACGAAAAGGGCTGGACCATGGCCCACTCGATGAGCTTTATGTTCGGGCATCTGTATGATACCCCCTTACTCTGCAGACATGATCAATACATGCTGTCACGGGCTCCGATTGCTCGCAAAGCTACAAAGCGGACCAACAGCGATGACTCTCAGGGGGTCGATACTCACACCACAGACCCGAACACCGAGGAACGGATCTCAACAGAAGAGCGGAGTCGAGAAGTTCAGCCAATTTCCTTGGACGTTAGTTCGGCTTCAGATGTGATCCGCAAGCGTGTCAAGGTGGTCGAGCAGGTGTTGAGAATTTCAGATGTACATCACTCGGCGCCAGAAGAGTTCGATCCATCCTCCAAAATTAGGGCGTCAAGTGCTCCCACAACCGAACTTCCACCAGATACGAGAATCTTAAACTGCACAGCAGATGCGCGAAATATACATGCCCCACCCAAGCAGACTGTGGAGGTCGCGCACGTGTCGAGTAGACCAGAGAGCGCTTCAGCATCATGTTTCGAACTTGTCATCGACGATAATTCGCAAACCTCGCACGATCCTGTATCAGTTGAATCGGCCTTGCGATCAGATGCGTACAAAGCAGCCGCGGGCATAGACGCAAGTTGGTTCGACATCAACCTCATCAGCCTGGGAAATCACAGTGACTCAGATAGGGAGTTATGAGTAATGTCACATTGTTTACCTCACCCATATGCGTCTCCCATGCCATGAAGGCCACTCATGGAGGCTCATCATTTCGTACATCGTGTCATCGTGCAATAGTCATCACCGTCCAGCGCCCTTTTGAAGTTGTGCCATGATACCTCCATTCTTCTTCTTGCCCGCCCCAGACAAGACCGCTCCTCCGTCGACATCCATCGCATCTTGATCGTCACTTGGCAAGAGACCCTGTTCCCGCCTCGCCGCACGCGCATTACTCAATCTGGCCTCCATCGAAGCAGCTTGACCCGGACCACCCGCGAGACCGCCAGGAGCTCTGCCTAGCGCATCCATCGCAGCCTTGACCTGTCTCTCTGTCCGCGCCTCTCGGCCCGCGCGCAACTCCGCCTCATCTTTAACCTTTTGGATCTCCGCCTCGAGATCTGCGAGCACGGAACTGCAGCGTTTGCTCCAGGCGGCGAGCTCGTCGATCATCGATTGGACGCTGCCCGGAGCGAGATCTCTCAGTGGAGCGACGGATGTGATGACGACGGTTTGAAGGGCGGGGTTGAGGGTTGCGACGACGAGATCGCTGTAGATCGCTTCGGTGACGAGTTGTTCTAGCTCGATGGAGGACTCCAGCCTCAAGCGTGTGCAGAGGGAGTTGTAGCTGAGATTTGAGGCCGAGGATGGTGATGAGGAGGGTGGTTCCTTGCGTTGAGAGGCGATTGTGAGTAATGAGAGCAGCCGTAGCTTTTGCAGTTGAGCGTCCGAAAGTGGAGGTAGATCAGTGGTTGCTTCACATTGATACCGTTAGTTCTGCGCGAGTGATACTCCTGCGCCATTTGCAGCCTACCTTCATATGTCTCCAACGTGCCCCATGCAAAGATCTCCAGTAATGTGTGGAACTTTCCATATTGTTCGTTGCTAACCAACGCCTTTACGTTTGGCTGTTCAAGGAGCGCTGCGAATACGTAGGTGTTGGCTGCTGATGTTGCTTGAGTCACCAAGTCGGCGGCCGCACGAGGTGAGTTTGCAGACTTTGCGAGGGCTATGAAAGGAGCAAGACCATTAATGGCCCGTGATTGATCCATTGTTCGTGATATATTTATCGTGGAGTGGAATATGAGATGAGGCTCAAGAACCAGCGACTATGCCACTTGAACAATTGAGTGCGGGCAGATGCCAAAGGCACTCTACTATGATGTCGCGTGGAGCTCGCTTTTGGCCCCAGTTCAGCGCCTCTTTGCCCTCCTGTGACGTGAATTCCACCATCCTGAGGCAGCAACAGCCAGTTTCACAAGCAAACCACGCGACAACATAATCTACTGGTTCAACATCGAGACTTCATTACCATTTCTACAATTTGCCATATTTTCGCCTTGCTAGAATCAGGATGTTAATGAAGCCGTTGATTGGGCGAAGATTCTGTCAAGACAGTGACGGCATACATACGAAACGTGATCTGAGACTGCACGTCCTCTACACTGCAGCAAAGCACGTAAGTTCACCACAAGACGTGTGAACCAACCACTCTGTCAAGACCGCATCATGCGTGATTGTCGCAGCGACAACCACACGGAAGGCACATTGATCTTCATAACGCGCGTTTTTGCACCGAAGGGGTTTGTAGTCATGTGGTATCACTACCGACGGCAAGCGATATCGTTTCCACTGTACGTTTCCCAAGACACGCAGCTGGGATTGACTACGGTCATATGAATTCATCGTCATACGCCTTCGTTGCGCACGACAAACCCTCTCGTGGCAATGGCGCGAAACGAACCATATTGCCGCATATGAGTCTGCTCTCCCTTGGCAAATGATAAACACTGTCTGGCTAGGTTGATAAGTTTGAAGGCCATCGTGATGTATCGGGCAGCCGGGACGACATCCGACAAGCATCGGTTCAATTATAATTGTGGTTCTCTTTGTGCCTGAACGGAGTTGGAAGCCAGAGCCGCGGTAGTTTCATCGCTACTGTCAAGGTCTCCCCTTGCCCTGGCTTCCTCCGGCCCGAAGCGATATGCAAGACATTCTTTGTTCCATGGATCACCGATCAACTAGGTTAGCCTCGTCAAGAGGGCTTGCCGCAGTCTACCCCATCGTCCCGCACGACGTTGGCGCTGGCCGACGGGAATGTGAGGAGGAAACACATCTGCGAAATTGAAGGACAAAGGCACGAGCAGTAATAATGCCTTTGGCGACCGCGCCACAGGGCATAACCTGTCGAAAAATTGTAACGGCTCCCGCACAAACTGGATATGCAACAATACCTAGGTTAGAACTTTCTGTCTCACAGGCGGTGATTCGACGAGCAGGTGGATCATGCCAATATCATGTAGTATGATATTTATATCTACATCCTTGACATTGTCCACATGGAGTTCGTGGAGGCTGAAACCCGAAACGCCCGAGATGGGCATCAAGGAGCCCCGGAAGTGAGCAAGCAGTTGGGCCGAGCGAGCGCATGGGCCTTGTCGCAAGAAATGATTTGTTCAGCCCACCCGCCCGCACAGGAAATTACACACCTGCATTGGTACATGTACTGTACCTGATGGAGAAATAGTAAGCACGCATCGGGGCAGTGAACTGCGATTTCTTTTGCCTGAGTGCGAGCTGGCAGACCGCTATGGGAGCCAGGCATGCTGAGGTCGATTAACTCGACTTTAGACGATGTTGTCGTGTGGCCCAGATGGTGGTGATGACAGTTGTCGAAGGGATCCATCGTCAACACTGCATGTGCTGTGTGTACAGCATCAGACAAGCGCCATGCTGTGTTTCAACAGGAGAGATTGGCCTTGCACGTGGGTACAGGCCGGCAAATGATCATCATGAATTTCTCTCAGCTCGGCCATCAAAGATCGGCTCTGAGCCGGCATACAGATTCTTCATCAGCTGCACGACAGGACTTTTCAGTGAAGCAAAGAGTGACAATTGCTCGCAACTCGTGCTGTAGGACAAAGTGATGGCCATCTCATCCACGCAGCTACTTCCCACGGTACTGTCGATGGCAGACCTGGCGGTTGTTCGGCCGTATAGGAAGTACACCATCACCACACACACTCGCGCGCACCGAGGCCCTACTCGTATCAGGTCTATCTCATGTTGATCAGTCGGTATCGCAGTGGCTGCCGCCTCGTCGTACCATGATGACATTCGACCTATACTTGGCGGCTTTTGCATTGTGGATATCGCAAGCATTGTCTTGGGCATAGAGCAAATAAATATACTTATTGTTATCCACCAATGCGAACATACCGTCCAATGTGTCTTGTGCATAGACGCCTAGGTAATTGCATTGTTCTAAGCTCGCTGGCGGCAGGCTTGATTCGGTGCGGTAAGTCCCTCTCTTGCCCGGCTAGGATAATCCCATACCAAACAATCCTTGACCACCACCACCACCACGACACATAGTGCGCACACACACCACCAGACTGGCCTAGAGACAAACCCCGGTGAACGTGCCACCCCGAGCCCAGCGCCTTCCTCAAACACGCTCGCGTCAACGACGACGTAGCCAGTCAGTCCTCAGTCGGTCAATTGGACAGCCAGGTTCGTCTTCATCCTTGAATCTTCCTCCTTCTGTCTTTCCGTGATCGCCGTTCGGACGTCGCTGCCATCTTCGCCCAACGTGATCGGGCGAGCCGATTGGGAACGCGTGCCGGTGTCGAGGTCCTCACCTCTCATATTTTCACCACCACCACCGTCGCTGCTGTCCAATCGCTCTCGCTGCGTCCGCTTCCGCCGACCACCACAGTCCTTCACTGGACCGGAAAAGACTCGCCTCGAGTTCCGAATCTACTAGGCGTACCATTGCTGAGCGCGTCTTCATTGTATTCACTGCAGGAATACCAAGAGCAATTACTTATCACTGCGCGTATAGAGCAGTGCATCTGGTTCGTTTTACTCGACCAACGTCACACACGTACAGCTTGCACCGCGTCTTGTCAGATCATGTCGTCAGCTGCAGTGCAGTCTCAGCAACAGCAACCACAACAACAATCGCCATCCGTTCAGCCTTCAGCATCGCGCGACCGCTTTACTTCCGCCGTCGCGTCGTCAGCGTCTCCCAGTGCTTCGCGTCGAGCAGCCGCAGGTCGAACGAGCTTTGACAATGCATCGTTCGCAGCATCGCCTCAACACTCCCATTACCCCTCGTCCGCGACCATGACGACTCCACGCGCTCAGCAGACTTCGACGGGCCCCAATCATTACCAGTCTGTCGATCAGACCACACCCACATCACTCCCGCAGGCTTCACTTCCCATTCGGACGAGTTCCCAACACTCTGGCGCTACACAAACCACCTCGACACGGGCCAATGACCCGCGAAACTATTCGCGAACCTCACAGTCACAAGGAGAATACGCTAGTGAAAATGATCGAATGAGTGAGTCAGATCGCCGGCGTGCAGAGCAGCGGTCGCCGAGAGAGGATCAACAGCCAGGAAGTGCAAAAAGCCAACGGACGCGACCTGTGCCAACATCGAGTAGATCAGCTACAGCAGTGGGACAGGTGCCAGTGGGTACAGAGCTGCCTAGAGAAAACAGTGCTATCATCAACCGCATAGTGGTGGATGATCCGCAGGCTGATATCGCTCGTGAGGAGATGCGCAAGGCCGAGGCCCGGCCACAACCGCCAGGCACTGCTGGCATCCCAGGGTTGGACGCCACTGGCGGCCCTGTCCAGCCTGCTCCTGTTGCACCCCAGAGAAGTCGTCAGGAACATCTGAGGCTGGCTCCAGTCTCTCGGAAAGAGGTCAAATTCGGAGATTACATCCTTGGACAGACTCTTGGTGAGGGCGAATTCGGCAAAGTCAAGATGGGCTGGAAGAAGGACTCGACAGTGCAAGTTGCTATTAAGCTGATCCGCAAGGAAAGCTTGGCTGGCAACACGACGCGACTCCCAAAGATATATCGCGAGATCTCCATTTTGCGTGAACTGCAACACCCTAACATTGTTCGCCTACATGAATTCGTCGAAACTGAAAGACATATGGGTATCATTCTGGAGTATGCTTCCGGAGGCGAACTCTTCGACTACATCCTCAATCATCGATATCTGAAGGACCCAGCAGCTCGGCGCTTATTCGCGCAACTCGTATCCGGTGTTGGTTATCTACACAAAAAGGGTATTGTGCACCGTGACTTGAAGCTGGAGAATTTGCTGTTGGACCGCAATAAGCATATTATCATTACTGATTTTGGTTTTGCAAACACTTTCGATCCTAATGATGAGCTCGGTGAAGAGATTGAGAGGAATTTGCACGACAAGTCATACGTCAAGCGAGAAGGGTTGGACAAGATCATTGCTCGTAAGGATGGTAGGGAAGGGACATACCGTCGCGGCGACCTCATGCAGACTTCTTGTGGAAGTCCCTGCTATGCAGCGCCAGAGCTCGTGGTTAGCGATGGTCTCTACACTGGCCGGAAAGTTGACGTGTGGAGCTGTGGTGTGATCTTGGTGAGTAGATATCTTATTGGTGATTGCGGGAACCATTCTGACTTTGCCTCTTTACAGTATGCCATGCTGGCAGGATACTTGCCATTCGACGACGATCCAGCCAACCCAGAAGGCGACAACATCAACTTGTTGTACAAATACATTGTCAGCACACCTCTGACTTTCCCAGAATATGTCACGCCTCATGCCAGAGATCTTCTTCGGCGCATCCTGGTGCCCGATCCAAGAAAGAGAGCGGATTTGTTCGAGGTGGCTCGACACAGCTGGTTGAGCGAGTATACCCACGTCGTTGGCTTCATCGGCAGCACCATCAAGAGTGAGGGTGAAGCCGCTCCTACACGCCTTGAAAAGCAAGAGGATGTTGCATATCTTTCGCGCAGTGCATCGGTCAGGGAGCCCAGCACTCGGATGCCAGCTTCAGAATCGAAAAGCTCGTCAAATATGCCACGTCATGCAGCCGCTGCCAGTATTGGCGGTGAGGAAGCCAGTGATATTCGCCGGCAGCAACAGCAACAGCACCGGGACAACAAAAGGAATACTGTCCAGCTGGAGTACGTACCGCCATTTTCGAATGGCCGCAACAACAGCGTGGGTGGTGCGAGTGCTACAGCAGCTTCTCCCGTGGTTGGCAAGACTAGAGTGCGTCCTGAGGGTCAAGGACCAGTTGAGGTCTCCCAATCGCAGCGAAGGCAAGATGGAGGCATGCCGCCGCCGTCCAGAGGCGGCAGAGACCAGCGTTCGACATCGGAGGCCCTGCAAAATTACAGTGGGACAGCGGCGACACAAATGTCACGACCAAACACAAGTGGTGCTCTTGGTGGGACTACCCGTCTTCCTTCTCGTGGCAATTCGTATAGCCAACCTTCTGTGGCTCAGCAAACAAACGCGAATGCGCAAGGGTCCTTCTCGCAGCCAAAGTCGAATACTGGATATATCATCGCCAATCCAGCACCAGGAGAACAGAGCGGTATCGATGCCACTCAACGACCTTCGAGTCAGACGCAACCAACTCGTGTGAGCAACAATTTCTCGGGCCCAGCTCCGAACTTCGCGGCTGGTCGTATCGGTGGTCACAAGCGAAGCAGCACATTGGGCAGCATCACCGACAAGTTCCTAAATCGCAGCTCTACCAAACGAGTATCGCAGCAAGACCCTGCAGGCTTGTCAGATCCTCCCAGCGAGAAGAAAGATCGCAGATACCCTCCACTCAGCATGAAGGCTCCTATTGCCTCCGAGGATGCGCCATCACGACCATCCACAGATAGCCGCCGGCCGAGCTTTGGTTTCAGTCGCAAGGCCAGTCGCGAGCGTGACTCGAGCGTGCAGGGCAGGCGATCGTCGCGCCGATTCTCTCTTCTTCCCAGTAACTTCAGCATGAACAGTATCCTAGGCAGAAAAGAACAAGGCTACGAATCCAACACTGATGACGGTCAACGGCAAAGCGATGTCTCTCAGCAACCTCCCAGAAACGGCCGCCCACCGAGCAAGGGTGTACAGCCTCAAAAAGGTTCACGCAGTCCCAGTGGTAGTACTCTTGATTCTGGAGCACCCGCCCATTACGATGGCGAGCAAAACCGTGTTCAGGGTCGATCCGCAGCAGCGCCGACACGTGCGATGTACGACAAAGCTCTTCCCGCAACTCCGGGCGCACAGGATGCTTCACTCAGGGGCACAACGCCGCCTTCTCAGCGCCGACCATTCGCAGGGGACGAGGGCTACAACTCAAGCCGACTCAACCCCGCCACCAGCGATGCTCACGAGCATTTCTACCAGGACCCACCAGTATCCGCCGGTGGGGCAGCTTACCCGACCCGCGTCCACCACGAGCCCGCATCTTACGATGACGATGGCTACGACGACACCAACAACGACGACGAAGACAACGACGGCAACCTCCGCTCCCAGACATCTCTCCGTCCTCAACAGCGGAAATTCGGCGAGGGCTATGACCACGGCCACGGCGGCTCCTCGAGCGCGACCCGACGCGTCATGGACTTTTTCCGACGACGAGGCAAGGACCGCGGCGAGGTATAGGATCTTCGCCGATTGGTCGGGAAACGTCCACCAAACGCGGAGAGGAGGGCGAGGGCGACGTCGTGGTACAAGTGAGAGGGGATTGATCAGAGGAAGGGGCAGGAGGGGATGTGGCTTTTCATCGCTCTCCTTGGGTCCTGTCTCTTTCCTCGCAAAAACATCCTTCTCTCGACGCCGAATGTTCGACGAATAAGACCCAACCTGTTCGATTTCTGCGTTTTCGGTTGGGCGCGGACTGCCCGTTCACCGTTCGATTCGCTCGCAACTTCAGTACAGATCAACCAACTTTGCCGCCGGACGTGGAAAGTGGAGTGGAGGATTCGGGGAGGGGAAGAGGAGGATCAGTTTAGATTGTAGCCATATTGTAATTGTTTTTCGGTCTGCTTTTTGGTTTGGCGATGGTGGTGGGTGCTGTCCCTCCCTGCCCGCGCGGCTCCTTGCGGTCTCTCTTTCCGCCACGGTCATCTCGGGGCCGTAAGAGAGAGAGGCGAGGGGGGCAAAAGACTTGCCATGCGCAGGAGGAAGGGAACAGGATCATCGCACCGGCCGCGTACTGTTGCTACATAATTGTTGTCGTTGTTGCTGCATTTTTCTTCCCTAGTTTAGAGAGCGATGGCGCTGTGTGTGCGGAAATTGTGGCATCTATTTCTATCTTTTATCTACAAACCAATCCGTCCTTTCCCTGCTCGTCGTCCTTTCACCAAGGAAGTTTCCATCTTGCAAATCGGTTCTCTGTCCACGACTCTTCATCAACTATGATATGGATACAAGCAGAAATACTCTCTGTGACATCGGGCTAATGACTAACAAGAAGGGAAAGCCACACATATCAATCCCAAACATGGACTATGTATGTCGTGTCTACCGTGGTAAGCACTGCACACCTGAGCCGACATCTAGATTTCTTCTGTGGTTTCTCCGCATCTGCAGCAGCTCTCGAAGGCTGTTCCTGGATTAACTTTCACACACGCGGGACATTTCCTGTAAGCTTAATCAACTCTATCGGGCTGGCGGGCGGGCGCGGGAATTGTCTTGATTTGGTTGGTTTCTGGTGGGACTGCACTGCTGTGTGTGCCTCGGCAGGGCTGCCTCAGTTGGGGTTTGACGCAGCGCAACTTTCGAGACCAAATGTGGTTGCGCGCGCGCCCATACATACATGCAGGCGTGTCGTGTTTGTCTAGCTACCCTAGCTATCGATAAGCTACTTGCGAGGCGATCGACTCTCCCCTTCTGTTGACTTCGTGTGTTCGTGTCCTCTCTAGTATAACACAGTTCTTTGCAGATCAAAATATACAATTGGGACTGGCGATTGAAGGCTGTGTTCGAGAAATACATTGAAGACGACTCGTATCGTATTGTTCGCTGGGACCTGACGACACCGATATATACATTTCCATCCAAGAAGGGAATCGAGCACCTTCGCATCTTCCAAGATCCGTGAAGAAGGACTCAAGACCTCTCTGCCAACTGTACACGAAACCCATCAGTCATCCTCTCCTGCAAAGTAACAAGAAACCGCCCACGATGTCCCACTTCACCACCACCGCCCCTCCGCCCCTCCCGATCGCAATGTCCCTCCTCCAGCCGACCCTGCACCCGTACACCTCGCGCCTCGCCTGCGCCAGCCTCCTCATCAGCCCGCCGCTCTTCTGGGTCATCGAGAACTACGTCACGAGGGGCTACAAGCCGAGCTACAGCTACATCGCGAACTTCACCAGCGACCTGGCCGTGCCGTACCCGTTCCACGAGCGCACGCACAACCGCGCCGCCCACTCGACCCGCGCCGGGACGATGAAGCGCAACTTCCAGATCAAATCCGTCCTGTTCCTCATCGGGCACCTGTCCCTCCTGTGGGCGACGGGCCGCCGCGACGGGATCACGGCCGCGCGCGCCGCGGCCGCGCTGGCCTACGGCGCGGGCATCTGGCTGGTGGCGGCGGTGCCCGGCGGCGAGCGCGAGCACGCGGACGGCAGCGTCAAGTGGCACAGCCTGGGCGCGATGACGGCCTTCTCGTGCGGCAACATCTCCGCCATCCTGGCGGGCCGGGCGGACGGGAACGAGACGTACGCGCGGCTCGCGTCCGTCATGGGCAGCGTCGGCCTGTGCAATATGGTGCTCTTCGTCGTCTTCGGGAAGACCAGGTTCCGGGGCTTCTGGCAGAGGAGTTGTCTCTTCACCATCCAGGCCTGGGAGTTGGTGACGGGGTGGGCCGTGCTGGGGCAGTTGTTGTGAGCGTTTGAGGGAGGAGGCATACACAGTACGCTTGGGAGGCGATGATGAGGGGAGAGATTCATTTGTTGTATCACCTGTAGAGCACGCGGAGGTGCTCGCCGGGATATACGATCGTAGGTGAAACAATTGCTACATTGGAAAGAAGATTCCATATTGGAGGAAATATGCAATTTTTTCTCACTATGGAAATAGATATCTTATGATTTGATTTGGTGACAGAGAGAAGGAATTTCATCATCGTCATCATCATCATCCCGTCTCAAGGGAAAGAAAGAAAAGGGTATCGTAATAGTCGTACATCGATTGAGCAGATGCGTGCTCGCTCTCTCGGCGGAGAGGAACCTTTCAGTCCGTCTTCTTCTTCTTTACCTCCTCTACAACACCCACAGAGCAGACGCGATGGCACCCGCGACGAGCGCCCATCCGCCAGCGCCGCCGACAGGCAGGCGAAGGCCGGCGTTGAACTGGGTCGGGCTGCCCGACGCCGAGCTGCCCGACGCCGAGCTGGAGTCGGTGTCGTTGGGGATCGTGCCGTTGATGACGAGCGTCTGGGTGCCGTTGATGTCGCCGACGCGGGCAATGCTGCCGTTGTTCGCGACGGCGTTGATGTAGTCCTGGTCGGTGTTGTCCTCGTCGCAGCCGCAGTCCGAGTACTGCTCACAGAGGCACTGGACCGGGTTGGTCTCGTTGCGGTTCGCGGTCTGGTTGTAGTACGACCACGGTCGGCTGTACGGGTAGTTGTAGACGCTGTAGGCCCAGATTCCGGGGAGGATGAAGAGCGCCGCGGTTCCGCCGACGAGGAGGCCGGCGGGGACGCCGCGGCCGGAGGAAGGAGAGCCTGCGCGGTATGGGGTTCTGGCACCGCCGCCGTAGTACGCTCCGCCGCCGTAGCTGGGTCCTCGGACGCCGCTGCCGCCGCCGGTGCTGCCGCCACTGCTGCCGGTGCTTCCGCCGCTGGAACCTCCGCGCGACCCGCCGGACGAGCTGCCTCCTGATGAGGAACCACCAGATGAGGATGATCCGCCCGATGAGGATGATCCGCCTGACGAGGATGATCCGCCTCCTCGTCCACCGCCACCACCTTTACGCTTGAAGAGTTCGTTCGCCGGTGATGTGAAGTCGTCTAGCGACGGTAGCGTGAAGGCGTGGACGGTGGTGAACAGGGTGAGGAGAAAGATGATTGCTTGTGGTAGACGCATGATGGGCGTGTGTGATGTGAGGTTATGCGCGCCGCGTTGATGTGGTGTTGCTGATTGTGACTTGCGCTTGACGCGATGGTGATTATGTTCAACTTGAGGTGCGATATGTCACCTTAGGATGTTTGGACTGTGGTGAGAGTGTCTAGGGATATGCGACAGACCGATCAGTGGGAAAGAAGGGAAAGGTATATATGACCGCATCGCATTCCTTCCGGGGGGCGAGCAAGTGTGACACGAGACAAACGTCGTTGACTAGTGTGTCACCACCACATTAAATTCCTTGCTGCTCCGCCTTGCTGGTGTCCACCCACACCACACTGACCAAACTGATCTAGGTAGGCACCTAATAAGAAAAGTACCCTGCATCACCACCATCGCCATCATCATCGTCATCACCGCCATCCTCTCCCGTGGTCCGCCAAGACCTTCTCCCGCGGCGAGGAAAGAGGGAAATGACTGAGATGACCGCCCTGGAGGAAGCGGGATGGGTGCCAAGACGGACTGAAGGGCGGCCGGTAGCGACAGCGCCAATGAGAGGCGCGATGGGACATTGGGTGTTGGCGCCAACCGTCCCATCATTACCTAGCAGTACGAGATTTCTCCAACAGGATCGGTCTTTTAGCCGAGAAAGAGGATCCATTGCATGCAGCGGTGGGTTTCGCAGGGTGGCAGTGCACTTTGCTGCGGGAGAAAACGTGTGTGGTCAGATGAGGTCACTGCACGCACATCGCTTGTGTGTCGTTTTTATGTACAGTATATACCTGCACTATGTATCTGTTTATTAATCACATCCCGCACCAGGTCCAATCCCCCTCTGTCATTATTACTCCCAGTTGCTGGTCGAAAAGGGCAGGCTGACTGCATACTGGACTGTGCCCCGACGCAGTGATCGACGTGGAAGCGAAGGACAGGCTGATTGATGAATTGCATCACCCACCACCACCACCACCAACGACAACAACAACAACATCGTCCTGAGCGTTGGTAACACTTGACGTCAATCGATGACACGATCGCACCCTGGCTCTCCTCCGTTCGATGTTCAATGCAGCAGACGCGGACAGTCGTACCAACATTACACGATGCACAACATGTATAAAGTAATGTGGGATAATGATAGAGCATTCAAAGGCATCTCATCAAATCTTGGGCTCCCGCCACCAATCTGATGCGCTGTTGTTAACCGCATCTGTCTGGTGCTCCATCTAGGGCAAGTAGGGCATGTAATCAAATTCGCCTCGTCTTGCTTTCCCTGAAGATCTTACCCCAAGATCGCGGCGACGTCATGAATGAATACACGCCTCCGCATCCACCACCACCACCACTACCACCACCACGACCACAGCACGGCTTGTATGCGCCCAACCTTACAACATCACCCGCGTAAACATCACGCGAGCCAAGCATTCCTCAGTATGAAATCTCCTCCGGGCCAGACTCATCCTCGATGCGATACCGCATCAGGCAAAGAAATCCGTCCGGGTTCTGATGTCTGCGCGTCACGGTTCACATCAACAATACGGGCAGGCCCACACGCGGAACAGCACCGCCATGCTCATCAGCATCATCTCCGCAGGCACACGTGTCTGTGTATACAGGGAATATCATCACGACGGAACAGCGATGCCGCCTTTCCCGCACTCTCAAGGACTCACTACTTACGTGCTACAGTACTGTATCTATCCCCTCCAGTGGCGATCGCTGTGTAATATATCTGTGTCAAAAGTGGTTCGCCATCGAAGCTCAGCCTTGCGGGCCCCGGCGGACAGCTCCTCACCTTGTGCTGCTGCGGATGCCAAGGGATGGGAGATCTTTACTCTATCTGATCGCCGAGATCTGGACATGGCATATCTTCTCCGGCACGTGGTCGGGAAATGTACGGCGAAATTGCATAGAGAGGATTGGTAATGTACTGTGCTCTGCTGTGGTCGCATGCGATGGTGGCTTGGGGAAGACCTCCCTTTGCTCTCTACGTGGCTGTGATGTTCCTCCCGATGAGGTGCCGTGTCCTGCTACACGTTACTCGGATTCACGACGAGCAGGGCATGATGGAATACACCACAAGGGATCAGTGTGGACATCCCATTTGATTCCTTTTCCTCTACGGATCCTGTGTAGGTGTCTCGGGCCCTGTCGGACCGGGCGCGGTCTGCTCGGCCTCGGTCTGACCGGCATCAGTCCGCTGTCGCAGAGCCAGCCTTTCTTTCTCCTTCGCTGCAAGCTTCTCGGCCAGTTTCGCGGCCTTGCGCTCTCCCTTCGTGCCCCTGCCATCCTCTCTAGCCGCCGGCTTCTCATCGCCGGCACTCCCCTTCTCCGCCAACGGGGCGGACTTCGCTTGGGTCGGGTTCGGATTTCCTTTGTACTCCAATAGCCGGGGCCGAGTGAACTCCCGCATGGTCTCGTATGTGACCTTCTGGCGTCTCTCCTGGAACGCGCTGACGAAGGCCTGGAGCTCTTGAATGCAACGGGCCTTCATCTCCCCCGTGAGCATCTCCCCGCTTCGGTATTTCTGCGCGATTCCTTCCAACTCTGCATCATCCTCCAAGAAATATGAGAGGTAGGTATACGCGACATCGACATCGGGATTGCCTCCGTGTTTGCGATGTTCTTCGAGGGACTCTCTTCCTCCTGAGAAGGCGTGGCGGTTGATCTTGTTTTTGATCTGTGCGGGCGTGTCGGACATGAAAATCGCCGAGTTCTCATCGGATGCGCTCATCTTGCCTCCGGGTCCTTGCAAGGCCGTGAGAAACTTGGAGAGGATCAGACATGTCTTGGGATGCGGGTCCGTCATCCGTTCGCAGCGATCTCTCAGTACGCGGAAATATGGCTCCTGGTCGATGGCGCACGGAATGAGGGTGGGGATCTTGGATAACGCCTTGTGCCGTCGTTTCGCCGCTTGGTCGAACTCTGGTGGACGGTAATCCTTGTAGCCGAACAGATCGGGATACGATGAGGGGAATGCTGCAACACATTGCTTGGCGCCATAGGCGATCAACCCAATGTTGGTGCTCTCGCCGAATCCAAAGGCCCCTGTGGCTTGATTGAGCGTCACCAACGATTCGAACTCGGAAGTGTTCCAATAGAAGTGGCCTCCAAGATACTCGTAGTCGGTATAAATGAATGTCTTCTTCGGATCGAAACCCAGGGCAATGATATCTTTCATGTTCTCGTGTGCAAAGGCAAGGAAGTCTTCCAGTGCCTTACCCTTGGGTTGCGTCCCTTTGTTCTTATTGCGTGTGTGCAAATACTTCTCATCATCAGTCAACATGATGACCAACGGCACATCGAATAGTTCTTGTAATTCCTTGGTGAACAGAAATGGGACGGTGTGTCCGAGATGCATGCTCCCACTGGAGGGTCCTCGACCCGTGTAGAGCATAAAAGTGCCATGCTTCTCGTACGCGTCCAGAATCTTGTCGAAGTCCCGATGTGAGAAAAACAACTTTCTCCTCATCAACCGATGTGCGGGCTTTCCTGTCACTTGCTCGAATCGTTTGAGGTGCTCTTCTGTGAGCGGTTGCACGCCGAATTCCTGGATCAAACGATCATAATCGATTGCTTTGACGTTTCCGTGCTCATCGACTCCTCCTGAAACATTGTAAGGATCAATTTGTTGTTGTTCGTTTTTCTTATCCTCATTGGCAGCAGGCGGGGCATCGACGACTGCTAGATCCGCCATTTCGATGTGGAAACCTGGAGATCTCAATTGTACACACGATTTTGTGTTCTCATGCAGTCAACGCTATATCACGAGTCGAGTTTATCTTTTGTAGTCACATCAACGTGCCGTTGTCTGAGAGTGTCGTGTGTTCGATCATTCAATTCTACCTGACTCATGAATTTATTGCTACACTGAGGCCTGCCTGCCCCTCCAAAGCCACTATTGGTGATAATAATCGCCGAACATTTTCTCGGGGGTGCCCTCCGCAGACAAGTGCTAGGGTTCTGAAGCCTCAGGCCCAAGTGGTTCATGGCGACACGCCTTTGATTGGCTAAACGCGTCATATTCCTGACGGGCCGTCTGCGCGCGCCGCGAGCTTGAATGAATCGCGCGGCAGATATTATGTATGTTCCTTAAGTTAATGAATGAGCCGAAGTCCTTTCTTGGAATGAACTCCCCACACACGTCTGCCTGCGTTCTCTTCCAACAACTTCACCATCTCGCAGTTAAAGCGCAATCGCTAACTGCAACGGACTTTTGTACAGTCGCGGATTCTTCGCTATCTCGGTGAACGAGCTGAAGACGCGTCCGAAAGATAATTGGCCGGCAGTCGAGCCATTGCCAGCTGCTGAGCGCGACTTCTTCCTTTGCGTGTGAGTTTCACGATCGCAATCACATCACCACCATGAGCACATCAAATGCTCTCGGCGCAGGCGACGCAAGCCTACCGGACAACATGGACATCGACACTCCAGATTACACAGATTCCGAGTCGAACCCAACCGGGACTGTCAACAGTATTGCTGGGGATGCATCAAATCCGGATGGTCGTAAACGAAGATGGGAAGGCAATGCACTGCGGAAAAGCATCATTGGCAAAAAGCATGATCGCTTGGGAGAAAGCAAAGAGGATGATTCAATCCGACGGTTTCGATACCTGTTAGGCTTGACTGACCTGTTTCGTCACTTTATTGACACGAATCCCAACCCCAAAATTCGCGACATCATGGCCGAGATCGACCGTCAAGACCAGGGGGAGGAGACCACAGCTGCTGGAAATAAAAGAAAAGGCGGTGCGGGAGGAGAGAGGCGGAGACGTACAGAGAAAGAAGAAGACGCGGATCTCATTCGACAGGGCAAACAAGAAGGCGAACAGGCACAGACAATCTTCCGGGAAAGCCCAAGCTATATCCAAGGTCAAATGCGAGACTACCAGGTGGCTGGTCTCAATTGGCTGATCAGTCTTCATGAGAATGGTATTTCAGGCATTCTCGCTGATGAAATGGGTTTGGGGAAGACCTTACAAACCATTTCTTTCATTGGATATCTGCGATTCGTTCAAGAAATCACCGGTCCTCATCTCGTGGTCGTGCCCAAGTCAACACTTGACAACTGGAAGCGCGAGTTTGCCAGATGGATTCCGGAGATCAACGTGCTTGTGCTTCAGGGTGCAAAGGAAGAACGTCACCAGCTGATCAACGAGCGGTTGGTGGACGAAAAATTTGACGTCTGCATCACGTCGTATGAGATGATCCTTCGGGAAAAGAGCCATCTCAAGAAGTTCGCATGGGAATACATCATCATTGACGAGGCACATCGTATCAAGAACGAAGAATCGTCGCTCGCACAGATTATTCGAATATTCAACTCGCGTAATCGCTTGCTCATCACCGGAACACCATTACAAAACAATCTGCACGAACTGTGGGCTCTGCTGAATTTCCTGCTGCCTGATGTCTTTGGTGATGCCGAGGCATTTGATCAGTGGTTTAGTGCTCAGGATGCGGATCAGGATACTGTCGTTTCACAATTGCACCGCGTCTTACGACCTTTCCTGCTTCGTCGTGTCAAGGCCGATGTCGAAAAGAGTCTGCTACCGAAGAAGGAGATCAACCTCTACGTTGGCATGAGCGACATGCAAATCAAATGGTACAAGAACATCCTGGAAAAGGATATCGATGCTGTCAACGGCGCCAACGGCAAGAAGGAGAGCAAGACTCGGTTGTTGAACATTGTCATGCAATTGCGAAAGTGCTGCAACCATCCATACCTGTTCGATGGTGCCGAGCCGGGACCGCCATACACGACCGATGAACATCTCATTGACAACTCTGCCAAAATGGTCATGCTCGATAACCTGCTTAAGCGCATGAAAGCCCAAGGGAGTCGTGTGCTGATTTTCTCTCAAATGTCTCGCGTGTTGGATATCATGGAGGATTACTCGGTATTCCGCGGCTACCAGTACTGCCGTATTGATGGTTCCACGGCGCATGAGGACCGCATTGCAGCCATTGACGATTACAACAAAGAGGGTTCCGAGAAGTTCTTGTTCTTGCTCACAACTCGTGCCGGTGGTCTGGGTATCAATTTGACCACAGCCGACATTGTGGTTCTTTTTGATTCCGATTGGAACCCACAGGCCGATTTGCAAGCCATGGATCGTGCCCATCGAATCGGTCAGAAGAAACAGGTCATGGTTTTCCGTTTTGTCACAGAGAACGCCATTGAAGAAAAGGTGCTGGAGCGTGCAGCTCAGAAACTTCGTCTTGATCAACTAGTCATTCAACAAGGTCGCGCTCAGCAGCAGGCCAAGCAGAACTCTTCCAAGGATGAATTGCTCGGCATGATTCAGCATGGAGCAGAGACAATCTTCGAAGCCAAAGAGGGCACCAAAGTGACGGACCTCTCAGATGGTGGTTTTGATGAGATCCTCAAGCGAAGTGAGGAGCGCACCAAAGAGATGAATTCGAAGTACGAGAAACTTGGTCTAGATGACTTACAAAAGTTCACCTCCGAGGCCGGTGCAGCGTATGAGTGGAACGGTGAGAGTTTCATCAACAAGAAGAAAGAGATTGGTCTCAGCTGGATCAATCCAGCCAAACGTGAGCGTAAGGAGCAATCCTATTCAATGGACAAGTACTACCGAAACGCGCTCATGACTGGTGGACCTCGGCCGGACCCCAAGCCCAAAGTTCCACGAGCTCCTCGACAGATGGCCATGCACGATTACCAATTCTTCTCTCCTAGGCTCGGTGATCTGCAGGAGAGGGAGACTGCATGGTTCAGAAAGGAGAACGGTATCAAAGCACCGTTGGCAGATGGAGATGAGGATACCCTCGAGCAACGCCAGCAGGACCAAGAATTAGAGCAGAGTACCATTGATCAGGCCGAGCCCTTGACTGAAGAAGAGATCGCAGAGAAGGAGCAGCTTGGCGAAGGTGGTTTTGGCGAGTGGAACAAACGTGACTTCCAACAATTCATCAACGGCAGCGCCAAATACGGCCGAAATGACTACGAAGGCATCGCGACTGAAGTTGATTCGAAGGATGCCAAAGAAGTCAAGGAATACGCCAAGGTATTCTGGAAACGCTACAAGGAGATTGCAAACCATGAAAAGCACATCGCGGCCATCAAGGATGGCGAGCAGAAAGCCGCTCGGGTCATCGAGCAGCGCGATTTGCTCAAGAAGAAAATGGCCATGTACCGGGTCCCTCTGCAACAATTGAAGCTCAACTACACCGTCAGCACCACGAACAAGAAGGTCTATACTGAAGAGGAAGACCGTTTCCTGCTGGTCATGCTCAACAAACACGGCCTCGACACGGAAGGCCTGTACGAGAAGATCCGCGACGAAATCCGTGAGAGCCCACTCTTCCGCTTCGACTGGTTCTTCCTCTCGCGTACCCCTCAGGAACTCAGTCGACGTGGTGCGACTCTCATCACTACTGTCACACGTGAAATGGAAGGCGGCAAAGAGAACGGCAAGGAGAACGGCAAACGCGCACACGAGGAGGAGGAAGAGGAAGAGGAAGACAAGGACGGAGCTGCGAAAAAGAAAGGCCGCGTTTCTATCGGAACCGCAAAGGTGAGATGATTTTCCTTTCTCCTCAGATCATGGCACACTTGGCGCTTAATGAACAAAACCACTGACATGTCTCTCCCGGTACAGAACAAGGCCGTGAATGGCGTCAAGGGCACCCCCAATGGCAACTCTCGCGCCGCGAGCGTCGATACCAATGCTTCGGGCGGTGGCGGCAAGGCGAAGGGCAAGAAAGGCAAGAAATGAGCCTCTCACGCCTGAGGACCCAACTTTTCCGTTTTCTCCGGAACAGGATTATTTTTTCTTCAGGGCAAGGGATTTTTCCAGGGGAACAGGCGGTGTTTTCCCTCAAGCGGAGAGGAGAGAGGCACTAATTAATCCTCCGGAATCGTGAGGAATGGCCCTATTTGCAAGTGCAAGCCTCATTGTCAGCGTTGCATCAAGTACGATTGTTTTTTTCTTCGATGTCATCATTTTATGACAACAATCGTCTGTGGGAACAGAGATCATTTCTCAGTGTTCGGGTCGTCATCAAACGTTGATCTTTCCTTCTGCACTCTCTCGAGCTTCGATCCGCATCTGTGTAGATAAATGGATGTGCTGCTAGCGAAAATACCGATTTGGGCACAACCTTTTCGATGACGGCGTGCCTTCATCATCCATGAGATTTGAGAGTTCTTGCCTTTCTCTTTCCATACACATACATTTTTTCGTCTACAGAGCTGCGTTCCCTTCCTAATGCACACATTTACATACATCATGAGGTATAAATATGTTGTAGATAGAGTGGCGCAGCGCCTTCCGAGCAGGCACGCTGCTGCTGCTGCTGAGTGTCGGGCAACAACCAGAACTCGTCTCCCAAAAGAGCGGGCTGCATGCCTTGGAAGCGAACATCATATCCGGCAATAAACATCGCTGAGAGAGACGAAATCACCAGATTCCTTTCACCATGCCTCCCACTTTCAGCACCGCCACCATCGCAAAGATGCCAAAGAGCCAGTGCCATGCCGAAACATACCGTCGTCGGAAAATCAAAAGAAAACCCCCCCGCAAGATCCTAAACATCATCGTTCGGTCATCAATCGTCGTCATGCATCGTCAATAAAAAAGTAAAAAAAAATAAAAGCCGTAAGGCCGGAGTAACATCCATCGCAGCATGACCACCCGAGAATCGATCAAAAAGTCAAAGGCACTGCTTTCCATTAACCTCTCCCAGGACCTAATAGCCAACGCCGTTCTCCTTCTCCTTCTCCGCGGCTGCTGCTGCCGCCGCCGCCGCCGCAGCGGCCTCCTTCTCCTTTTTCTTCTTGAAACCCGGGACGAGTTTTCCGACGAGGATTTTGCCTCCGTTGCTGCCTCCTCCGCTGGAGCCGTTCGCTCCGGAAGCGTTCTTCTGTGCGGATTTGGCTAGTTCGCGTACGCGCGCCGCTTCGACGGATTGTTGGATTTCCAGCCGGGCGGCCTCGCGACGTTCGCGGTGGCGGATCTCGCGCTCGTAGGAGGGCAGCGCGGTGGGGGCGGCCGTGTTGTGGTGGGAGGAGCTGCCGGGCTCAGTGTCGCTGCTGACGGCGCTGCTGAGGTTGCTGACACTTGCGGCGGCGCTGTGACCTGGAGAGGTGGAGGATTTGACGAGCGGATAAGGGCGTTGGAGTGGAGGTGCGGATGCGGGAGGGAGGGGAGGCTGATTGGAGGAGCCGTTGAGGAGGGAGGTGGCGGTGATGGTGCTGCGGTTGAAGATGCTACTGCTGTAGAAGGTATTGCTGCTCGGGGTTGCGGTGGCGGCGGAAGAGCTGGGGCGTGTGCTGTGGGCGCTGCGATCATTGTACCGCGAAGCAGACTCCATGATGGAAGGTGCAGCGGAGCGCGGAGGTGTCGGACTATAGTGACGAGAGGACAGCGAAGGTCGCTGTTGAGTCGATGGTCTCTGCTGCTGTTGTTGTTCGTCATCCGTGGAGGTGTTGGCGCCACTGGCAGCATTATCATCCATCTGACTGCGCAGCTGAGCGATGGTGGCTGCAACGGCAGGTGTAGCGCCCTTGGGAATGATCGATGGGTCGTTGGCAATCTTGTTCGCCAAGAGCTCAAACAGATCACGATTATCGGCAAGTGCGGTGCGATGAAGCTGCTCGATGACCTCCTCAAAGTTGTAGCTTGGGGCGCTCTCCGGCCGTTCGGCACGTTCGGCACGGGCAAGACATTCCTGCGTGCGTGCACTCAGGCTCTCACACAGTTCGTTGAAAGTGACAAAGGACTCGTCCGAAGCAGCAATCGCATTAAGGATGTCCGCGTGGGATCGCGTTGGAATCGCAATCAGCTCGGTGGGTCGCGATAATGCTTCCACGGACTCAAGCCACAATTGAATCAGCTCGGCATACGAGCGCGCTTGGTCGACGAGATACGGCAGACTCGGGAAGCCCTCTCGGCTGCTAGGCGGAAGGCGCTGCATGATAGTCGTGGGTGTATTGTAGCTCATCGAACGTTCCACGCTGACCAGATCGGCGGGGTACATCGGCGGTGAAGTGGGCGAGCTTGGATGTGAGGTGGCGGATTCGGGCAGATGGCAGACCTCGTCAACAAATCGTTTGAATCCATCGCGATGCTGAACAATAAAGGCATTCATCGGCTCCATCCACGGTTCTTTGGCCCCGAAGGTGGCCATGTTGGCCATGGTCTGGAGGGATTTGGCGATGAGGGTCAGCGTTCGACGGGTGCGAGGTTTGAGGTCCCCTGCGTAGATTTTCTTTAGCCTCCAGATACCTTCGTCTGCAATAAGGATTCGGCGCCCACCTTTCATGAGTCCAAAGAGGTTGGGGTTGAGCACGGCTGGGACAAAGAATCGGAGGAATAAGAAGCCCGAGATACTGCTGTACTGTACCGTCCGCAGGTGGTCCCCATAGCGATCCTCAGCGCAGTGCCGGATGTGACGGAAGATCAGGCGGAGCTCCACGGGACAACGACTGCTCGCGGACATGATAGCTCGCCAGACATCCTGTGTGGCAAGCAAGAGGCGGCCCCAGTTGGTCGAAACTTCCGAAGGCGACACGCGACTGGGGTCTACTTCGCAGTCGAGGTCTTTGATGACGATGTCGAATAGAGTCTCGGTGAGAGATGCGTCAAGCCATTCCTTCCCGATCCGACGCATGTGGGTGTCGAGGGCACGTGTTAGGAGTGTGTTGCCCCGGAAGAGCAAGTTGGCCTCAAGAGTGGCCGTCTTGTTGAGGTCGCGGACAATTGCTTCCCGCTCGCTAGCACCAGAGTAGCTACCAATGGGCGCTTCGTTGGCGGCGTCAGATCCGGCGCGCTTGACATATCGGAGACGAGTGATGGGCGTTTCCTTGTTGATTCCGTCAATCTCTTCTTCAATCAGAGACATGATCCAATCGGTGGCCTTGCCAGAAGCTTGAAAGATGTCTAATAAGCAATCACATAAGCGTTTGGTCTCACTCGGGATGAGATCAGCCATGTGAATTGTTAGACTATTCTCGAAGCGGTGTAGAATTTCCGCAAGAGGACGATAGTCGCGCGCCATCAGGACGATGCCCTCTTGGGGACGCGCGTTGATGAGCACATCGCCAACCTTTTGGCCTTGTGCGTTGAATGCCGGCCACCATCGGTCGACAGTGTGATCGCCCTCCAGCTCATCGAGGTGGATCTCAACCTTGCCACAAAGTACATCGAATCCCAGGCTGGCCACAACACCTTGCGACTCGGTGTACGTCTCCGGCATCTGGCGCACATCGCGCTCTCTTGCTAGTACTGGCTCCGGTGGTCGGCGCCGCAAAGTAACGCTGGCACTTCCGAGAACTGGCGGCAGGTCCTGAAACTCGAAATTCTCCAGCCATAACGGATGTATTGTGTCGTACTTGACGACGGTCTTACCACGAGTCTCTCCGTCAAGGAGCACTTCAGCGTAGTAGCCGTGTTTATCAGCATTGTTGTACGCTTGATTCTTCCCTACTCCACTCGCGACGAGGCTATCCACGCCTACTGTGGGTGAGGCCATTTTCGCCTCGATGATCCGAATATTGAGGCTGCGTTCCATTCGAAAGGCGTAGGACGTGCTGGTGGCAATCATGTTCTCCAAATCTCGATTCATGTCTAACCCGCTGCTGTCTAATCCTTGTGGGCCTTCGAGTCGCGGTCCGTAAATCGAAGGCATGGTGAAGGCGCGCAAGAGTACAAACCAGACCTCGTATAAGACACGACTTTCGAGGCTTAGCAGGATCGGCCGGTTGAGGTTAGACGGACCACTTGTGTAGCTGGATGTGTATTGTGGGTAGATGGCAATGCAATGATCCGTCTCAAGAACACTCGAGTCCAAGCGTTGAATGGCACATCGACTGAGTTGGCTGAGCTGTACAAGCGAAATAAGCGAATCTCCTCCATCAGCATGAAGCTTGAGCTCGCCATTCTCTCTCAATTGACCGCTGACTCTTCGCCAGCGGCGGGTGCTCGCCGCCTGCATCATGTAATTCCCAGATCGACCCGATGAGCCGTGACCGAGCGAGGTTGTTGAACTGTTTCCGAAGCCCACGGAGGTCTCCCAATAGATCATCTTTCCGATCTTGATCACTGGGTTCTCCTTTGGCACTGTGGCCGCTAGAGATCTGCGACGGTCGCTGCGATTGCTCCCTGCACGCGAGCGGGTATTCGTCGCAGATGCTCTTCGTTGATGATGTAGGGCGTCGTTAGTGGCTGCATTGGATGATATACTCATTTCTGATCCTGGTCGGGGATCAACTCCAGCAGAACTAGGTTGAGGGGTAACGTCAAGCGATTGCCAATGAGCGAGCGCCGCATACCATGCATCGAACTCCTGCTGTGTGGCTGGTTTGACGTGAACCTCTTCAGTCTGATCAGCCGATCGCACTTCAATCAATAGCTCCTCGTTCTCTACACTGTATTGCGTGGTCGCTCCAAACAGATTGGAAATAAGTGTCTGATGTGGTCCCGCTGTGCCAGACTCGAACATCAGGCGTCCAGCATTGTGGTTGATATAACAGTAACAAGATGTCCAAGGGCTCTGCGCGTCGCGCCGCAATTCTATCGCCCCTCCCATCTTCCCACTCAATGTCTTCATCAAGTGACCGATGCGCCTTTGCATGGCTACTGGAAGCGTTGCAATGTCGTCAACAGCGGCATATGATAGAGGAGAGCCTGATCGCCGGCCGGTGACATCGGCGCCTCCTTGCGATGGAGTGCGAGTTGCGCTCCCTCGAGATGGCGAGGACACGCGCTTTGCCCGTGGAGTCGCGACCATGTGCGAGTCCTCCGTATGAGAGACAGAGGCTGATGACGTGTGCACACTCGCTCCGCGTCCTCGCAGGACCCGCATGCCTGGTGAAGATCCACGTCGTCGCTCCTCCATCGTTTTGGTGCGTGGACGGCTAGCTGGCGGCGTGCTGCTGACGGGTGACGGCAATGGTTCGGCGTCGTATTCCTCGGGCGTCGCACGAGTCCGCTGTTGACCAAGACTCAGTCGGCGACTCAAGAAGGATGAGGCGGCATTGGCGTCATTGGATTTCCCATTACGGCTGCTCGGTGGACTCGATCGAGGCTCCTTGCTGGAGCTACGTTCCTTCAGAAATCGACGAGTCTTGGATGACCCTCGTGGGCTGCTGGTAGCCTTTGAAGCGGACGCGAGTTCGTTGTGTCGAGGAGTAAACGGGCGCGACGAGCCTGACTCTTCGCGCGTCGTTGCTGGTCGTTGATTCTCACCCTCTGGACTGACTGCTCGTACTGTGGAGAATGTGGTGCTGCGACTGCTTTGATGCCGCAGTGGAGGGCCAGGCCGCTGATCATCCGACGGCAGCGAGGTCTGTCGGGGACGATCACTCACTTCCGCTTGCTGCGGCTTCGAAGACGACGCCTTCTGCTGCATCAGCCATTCATCATACGCAGAGGGATCCTTGCGCTGTTGACTCCGCCCCGGCCAGCGACTCTTCTTCTCTTTCTCGACTGCGACGATTTCAGGCTCATACAACGACCGCCTTCGCAGCGAGTTTGTGTTGCTCATGGCGGCTCCGCCAATGCGCTAAACGAAACACGCAATCCCGCTCTTGTCTCTCCCGCCGATGTTGCTGCTCGCGCGGATAGTGGGGACGACCGAGAGCGACTGTCAACGGCTTTGGTGTCCTGAACTGTCCAATGAGTGTAAAAGATTCGGCTACCTGCAACGCATGTCGATTCTGAGGGAGTGCGACAGGTGCCGTTGCAGCATGCGCAACGCGGTGCGATGTTGCGACTCGTGGAACGGTTGTCGCTTTTGGTGAGGAAGCACCGACAGAATGATGACAGCGAGTACCGCCGTGCAAGTACCTAGAAAAGATACAAAGAGGAAACGTTCCCAGGACAAGTCCTGAGACCCCTCTAATGCTGTCAATGAGTGAGGTCCACAAGCGGACAGCCGAATGTCACCAGGTGGTGGAAGCTGGTGGTAGTACGTGGTGGTACAGTACGTCGAACAGGTTTGTGTGCAGTGCAGTACAGCATTTACCTGGAAGAGAATGATGGTGGGAGTAGGTGATAATAGCCGTGCGGAGGGTATGCGATAGTAACGAAACTACCGACTAGCTCGAGGTGATAAGTAGCAAGTGTGTAGTCGGGTCAAGTGGGTAGTGAATGCCACCAGTGCGAAAACGGGAGTTGTGGCGGATATCGAAATCGAATACGGAAGAGCAGGAGATGGAGACGATTCTCTTCTGGGCTGTCCCTACGCAGCCCGAGGACAGGACAATACTTTGACTTTACTGGGTTGTTGTAGCGCTGCTCTTTGTGCTGTGTGTGTATACGGTACCGGATGTTGTGTACAGTAGTATATGGACAAACCTACGGGTCTGGACGCTTCGACACTCCCCATACTCTTCTCCCTCCAACTCGAATCTCACCGTTACCATCTCTGGGCCGAGAAATTGAGCGTGAGAAAGAATTTGGTTTATGCCGAGGGCCAATGCCCATGTGTAACAATGGTAGTGGTGACTATGGTGGTGGTGTGTGTGGAACAGAGGGAGGGCGGAAAAGACGATAGAGAGAGAGTGTGTGTGTGTATGTGTGTGTTTTGGAATGCGTGTGTGTGTGTGCGCGCGCGCGAACATGTGGATGCACATTGTGCTCATTGATGAGCGACCACGATTGCTGGCCACTTTGGTGCCTTTCGCGGAATGACATTTTTTAAAGTGTGGCCTGGAGTTCATCCAACAGTGTAGTTATGAAATCCGTCGTGTGCTCGCCTGTGTGCTCTCCCATTCGAGATGCCACTACTTCGTGACAAAGTAAATACAGATCTGCCCGACGCCCGCGAATGAAGCTCACGATGGGAATCTCACGATGCGGGCGCGCGTTGCTCCGGGCGCCAGAAAGGCAGACAGGAGGAGGATTTCTTTCCTACAGCAGCTCACAATCTGGTTCGGCTGCCGCAGTGGGTCATCTTCCTTGTTCCATGCACGCATAACATTACCCATGGGCACACTACCATCGCACTAACAACATTGGTGCATTCGACAGCTGCAGGACTACTGTGCTATTCTGTACTCTCACACACTGCATCCATCCAGATTCACACCTGCATCAAACGACTGCCAGTCCGCCGACGAGCCATGGTTACAGATCCTGCAAGAAGACTATGATCCACCATCATCCAGCATGCTCTCTTCCCATCTCATCGACATCACGCCAGATGATCCGAATAGAGTTTCGGGGGACCCGATCTCTAGACACAACGGCCGGCGGAAAAAGCACGCAACAAGGGCCGGATTTCCAAGCCGATGACAAGGCCAAGTGGGGGGAACACTCAGGCGGAGGAGGCAGGATCTAGCAATAATGGCGAAAGGGATCACACGAGCCTCCTCCGCTGCTTCTACTGTAATATCACTGTCCACGGCACACGGGTATCTACAGGTGAACATGGTGGCTTTTTGGGACCTTACACGCCTGCCACTTACAGTATAACTGCGTCTCGCGCACGCAATTCCCATGGCGTCCGCCGCCCGCTGGCCTTCGTGCAAGGTACCCGCCGCGGGTCGTTTTCGCGGCTCTCATCCCAAACACCAACAGGCTGATTTTTGGCTTTCCCTAACATCACCGCCGCCGTCACGTCGGCAAGACTTGCGCCGGTCGACACTATCTGACCCGCCGAGCTAATACCCTTGCGCAAAATCGTCGCGCCTTTCCAGTACGCTCTGTCGGGGATAATTGTCGTGCGATCGAAACCGGCCGGGGTCAATTGGAGGAGATTTTTTTTTATGAATGGTGAATGGTGAATATCATGCACGTGTTCCCTCACCGGCGAAATGTTCCACCTTGCCCGCGGGCATGTTCGCTCTGGACTGTGGGCGTGGACCCTTTACCTATCCAACCGTCCGTCATCATTGCGCACGCACACCCGACCATTCACAGCCAGTCTGTCGGTGGGGGGACCCTACCGAACGAGATTTGAGGGACGTGCAACCCGAAATTCATCACACACAAAGCCGTTTGGTGGTACCGCTGGAAAGCAGCGACCCACGGGAGTGATGATTGCGATCAAACGTGACGAACCTAGGTTCTGAAATTACTTGACGTCGCACGATGGATGATGATTGACATGCAAAACCACCACTTCTCGCTCCTGGCAAGAACACTAACGACGGTTAGATCAACTTGATATCACAATCACGCGGAATCAGGGATACAGATGAAATGTCCGAAAATGTCCGGGTTCTTGATGGAGTTTCGATGATGCTAGCGGGTGTCCTTGACAAACGGCATGCGAGGATGAGATCGATGAAGAGGGTCAGATGAGGTAAGCATCCAATAAACATCCATGAATGGATGGCAATGACAGCCTTCGAACCCTCCAACCCAATTGGGTCAATTGTCGTCGTGATGTTTGATGATTCCTCCGATGACCTGACCCGCAAGCGCTTCGGCTCCATTTGACCTCGACTTGGCCAAGGTCGTGATTCATCATCCCCATCGCATATTTCACACATGCTACACGTACTTATATCCTCACACGCCTGTGCATTCTTCGCGGCAAGATGATCCTTCCATCAGGCTCAACACTCAAGTGACGAGGGTAAGGGCGTACTCCTGCACGACGGGAGGACGACGAAGATTCCAAACAGTGCGGGGAGAGGGAGCGGGTGAGGGGCAGTCATCGATCGCAGCAGATGGCCTTCTCGATTCCGGAAACATATCCACCTGCCTGCCCGGGATCCATGATAATACAATGCCCCAGATAAGAAGCCTCAATCCATAGCAATCACACGATATCCTCACATCCCTTCGAATCAGACGCCAGTCCCGCCATCCCACATCGACAAGTCGAAGCAGAGCGTCATATCAGCAAAGCGGCAGTCTTGACGGCAGGCGTCCGGCGTGCCCCTGACGACCGCATTGGCGTCGCGGACTGCAGAATTTCTCCTGCACGCTCTAATGCAGCTACTGTGCTTTCCATAGCACGACCTGTCGCCGGAGAAAAAGGCGACGATGCAGGGCACGCTGTTTCCACCCATCGATCTTATCGGCTGTTGACACAGTCTGGCCTGGCTCTGGGTTGGGGCACGTGATCGTTTTCTGACCGTTGGTTTTCGTCGTGGAGGATGATGGTGATGGTCAAGTTGTCGGACGCGCATTCGAATCTTGGTGGATTTGATCTGTGTAGGCTCAACATCTGTTCCAGGGCTACGAGGCCACTTTCTCATCATTCTGGAAATACTCCCGGACTGTTGTATATTCTGTCAGATTTAGGTATCCACGAGTACTAACCTTGGAATGAACCATCTGACACATGCACCGTCGTGTCCAATGAACAGACAAGGTCGAAGTAAGCAGGAGAAAAGCAACCCTAACCCTAACGTCACATCGCACCTGCAAGCCCATTGATCCAGGCATGACAGTTTGCCTATCCATTTCATTGCTCCAGATCCAACACCATTTACCTAGTAGGTAATAATCTTCGCGAATAGCAATTGGGAACCAAAAATTTACTCAAGATCTGTACCGAATCAACGAAACCGATCGTCGTGTGATTGTGTCATCTGAAGCACATGGGCGTTTCCGAAGCGGGAACAGGGACGTCATTCCGCTTGCATCTCCCAGCAATAATGATATCAGAAGGAGAGGGAGAGCACAGGGAAAAGACGACGATGAGCGATGACAAAACTGGAAAGAAAGGCTGGTCATGACTGAGAAACGAAATTCGAACAATTCGACAAATATCTTTCATTGAAAACCCAAGATTTGCATCTCTCCCTTGATCTCTTCCCACCGACATTGCTCGTGATATATCGTTTCATGATCGTCGTCGACGACCCGTGTAGTATGAAGGGATCGCTCCCTGGGGCTTGTGATGTTTGAGTCCACGGCCAAGGTGGAGCGCGTACTCTCCACATCTCGGTGATCGCGATACATCTCGTTTTTTCAAAAAGAGTAGAGGAAGATGACAGGTATACCATCAGGAAGGGCTAGCTGGCAGGGGACTAAGTTTCGGTCCGGCGCAAACCTAGCCCATCGTCAAATGCATGTTGTGCCAGCTCGTCCCGTTCTCTTCCACCCATCCTCTGCATCCAACCAGTCGTGACAGTCTCCATTGGCCTTGCTCTTGTTGTCAATGACAATCTGACTACCTCGCAACCGCCTCAGAGAGAGACAGCGGACCATCCTCCGGAGCGGCCACGGGGCTCAAGCCACCACTCGCAGTGTTATTCCTCACTCCCAAATCACCGCTGGCGGTCTTGCGCAAAGCCTGACGCATCGTCTCAATTGTAAGATCACCGTGTTGTTGTTGCGCGATGCCCAAACCCTGCTGTGAGGGGGAGCTGAGTGGTGTCGAGCCGGCCTCATAAGTGGGCGGAGTGGTGACGCCGCTGGCAGTGGTGGAAGTCGGGGAGCGGAGTGGTGAGGCGGCGCGATCGTGGGGAGGGGACTGGCTGAGAGGGAGGCTCTCGCGGCTGCCGATGTCGCGAAGACTTCCGCTGTAGGCGAGTGGGGAGGAGATGTGTTGGTGTTCACTCTGTACGACGTCCTTGAAGGAGATGAAGCTCAGGCGGCGGACGTCCGTGGGATCGAGGGAAGCATATGTACTGGCAGCCGAAGGCCCCGTCTGGTCATCTTCGGTGGTGGAGGTCCTGGTCGTGACAGCTGTGAGTGCAGGTAGAAAGCTAGACTGGTGAGGGCTGGTTGCAAAGTCGTGAGTGGATGCGGAGTCCTCGGGAACGATCGGTGAGCGTTGAGCGAGGATCGACGAGTGGATGGAGGAGGGGTGATCTGCGCCGAAGTTTGACGTTGAGTGCTCGAGAGCTGTAGCTGCGGGTTGATGTGAGGAGGAAGTGACGATTTCGACCTCGTCAGGGTTCAGCGATTGACTGGTGATGGCTTGTGCGGAAGCCTCGAGAGCTGGAGGGATGTGATCCTCGGTGACGACATGCGCCGGAATATGAGCGGCCTGTTCTTCACCTCCGAGGCTGGCGATTGATACGGACTCTTGCACGTTGCGCTCAAAGATCTCCGACGACGCTGGACTGTGTAGGCGCGGTGAGCTGGAGCGCAGGCGGGATGGCGAAGCAAGATTGGCGCGGTGAGGATGCCGAGGCGGGGAGAGCGGTTGTGGTGTTGAGGTCCGAGTGGAGTTTGGAGGTTGTGTCAATGGCAAGACCTGAGGTTGTTGTGAAGAGCTCATGATGGTTGAGATTGCCAATCTTGTTCCAGTAGTGATTGAAATGCGGCAGTATGCAGAGCAATAGATCGGATATATTCCAAGCGGTCGGTCGGTGTGTCAAAGAGGATGTATGTCTGGTCAGGTGGACAGGACGGAATGTGCTTTGGAAGCAGAGCTCACACGCGACTTGTGTCGGAAGCGCAAACAAAGGCCGGTAGATGATATAATATGTACGGACTATTGGTTCTGGAATTGTAGATCGGAGCGCGTGGTCGAAACGAAGAGGGGAAAATTCTCCACTGTCACGAGGAGAGAGGACGGAGATGATGGTGATTGATGAGTAGTGTGGAATGGCGCGCAGTAGTAGCGAGAATTTAGTGGTAGCAGCTGCAGCGTCAGATCATGCAGGGCGATCACCGGCGATGAAAGAATTCCAAGATTGTTGCTGATAAGATTTATTCCATAAGTGCAATGATGATGGAAGAGGAGTTAAATGTGAGCCGTATGCTGGACTGGGTTGCTGCCAGCGCTCTCACAACCTCTGACTGACCGCGTGCACGATACACGGGATGTCTTTCCTGTTGGTGTGAGGTGGGTTGGTTGAGCTGAGCGAAGTGGGGATTCCAAGGTTGTCCATCTGCTCAGGGTACTGCGCAGTATACAGTTCACAGTCCACAGTACAACGCCCGCCCGTTGCCCATCAATTGTACAAATCCTCCGTCGCACACTCACATAATCGTCCTAGCCGAGTCAAATGTGGTCACACCGATGAACACGGCGCATTCCAACAACTCCCCAGGCGCTGTACTGTACTGTACTGGTATCTCTACATCGTCCCATATTCATCATATCCCGATGTTGTCTGTAGTACGTACAGCACTTGGCCATGCAAACAGCACCTGGGCAGCCATTGATATCATTGATGACGTGGGCGGCCGTTGACGAACCACCCCGTCTGCCCCTGACTATCATTGCGTGCACAGCAGCACAACTGGACTGTATTTACTACATGCAGTTACTCACCTGTAGTCAATCGCTGAGGTGGGATCGGATTCATAATGTCGGAACGAACGATCCATCCTGAGGTTGCCTCCGACTCATCATCCGGCCATTTCATCATCGTCCGCAACGATGAATCAGCCCGCGCCATCAAACGTTCGTCCAAAGGATTCTTGATCACCCTCGGTCTGCATCTGGACCGTGTTTATGACCGAGAGGAAGTAGCCCGGCCATGTCGAGAAGAGCAGCATGGCAAGTGGCCCAGCCAACGTGACCATCAAAGTCATCCCCGCGTATGAGGGATGTTGGCAGTGACGTAGATATGGACGGGGATTTTCTCCGCCTCACTCACCAGGGTCCACATACCACCCGGGCGCTCAATTAACGCCGAACTACCCATGTAAGTACCTCTATGTATGCCCAGGTGAACACGTTCGCAATTTACGGACGACCACTGTTGACCGCGGTTGATAGGAAGCACTGGTTGGAATTCCGGCTTTATTCCTATTTCGCAGGGCATGCAATGCTGTAATGGAGAGATAAAGATGCGATTAACGACCCAACCAAAGAATAATATACTCAGGTAGCAGAAGGCACTGGTTTATGTGCTTCTCCCTGGTCAAGGGAATAAACAAGAATCCAATCATCGCCAACAGTCGTCACTTTTCTCGCTTTTCCTCATCAACCCAGTGTTTCGATTTCAAAGACTCTCTACTTATGCGCATCAAGATGCGGATGGGCATAAGTGTCCGAGTGGCTGTGCGGCCTGGAGTGACGTTCCTCGGGACCTGGATGATGATGCGGTACGGGCCCGATGTTGAAATGACTGGCGGTCGTGGAAGGTATCGATGAGTTCGCCAAGTGAGCTGCGGCCAAGCTGTGTTCATCAGTCAGAGAGGCGCTCTCCGTCATCTTCTGAAATGTCTCCCAGCTCGTCACAGCGCCTAGAGCACGCTTCATATGGGCGTTAACGATCTGTAAGCCGTACACGTAGGAAGCATTGACCCAGCCGAATCTATGTATTAGAGAGTCAGAGAAAGTAAGACGACATAATTCCAAAGATGATATTCGAGGAACATGTCCGGATTTTTTGGACTTGCACTCACCCTTCAGTCGCAGCTCCCTTGAAGTCACCTCCTTGATTGCCATATTCTGCCTCGACTTTGTGTGGATGCACCTTTTGCGTGACGTCGTATTTCTCGACAACAACTCCGTTGAAGTCGACGAAGGCCTTCGTGCACATGTAGATCCAGCGATAAGCCAAGCGTTGTGCTTCCTCTTCAAATCCAAATCGCAACAGGCCTGTCCACGCGAGAATCTGCTGAGGAGCCCATCCGAAAGGATAATCCCACTGACGATTCGGCCGGTGTTTGTCAATCTTACCACGGCTTCTCTCCGTCCCACTAACGAGACCACCGAAGACTTCGAATTTGGGAAGAGCCCGCTCGACCATAATGGCAGCTTGATGGGGCGTGCAAGCACCTGCCCACATGGCCCAGAAAGTTGTCGCGCTTTCATATCCCGTCTGCCGCTTACGGATGACGTCGTAGTCGAAGAACATGCCTTCTTCAGGGTCCCACATGAGTTTCTCCATCGTCTGGCGACGACGCTTGGCACGACGGTCCCACGTTGAAGAAGTCTCGATGGTGGGTTTCCCTTTGACATGCCACTCGGCAGGGATTTCGAGTTTGTCGCCAAAGAACGCGCTGATTGTGCGGCCGATGTCAATCTCGTATTTGTACAAACAAGAGTTGAGATCAACAGTGGCGAGATTAGCGGCGACGCGTTCCAAACGGTATGATGTGTCATGTCCGGACTCTCGTACAGCACGATCGTGACGGAAATATTCGTTCAGTTCAGCTTGATCAGCCTCCCATTGCTTCTCCATCTCAGGTTTCAGGCCATCAATATGACCTCGGTTGTAGCTGTGCACAAATTGTGTAAAGCTGAGACCGTACTTGTCGGCGTACGGTTGGAGAGTGTGGAGGAAATGAGTGGCCTCGGTCTCTGGTGGGACTCCTCGTCCACCAGGATGATATCGCGAGAGTCCTGAGATCGGGTCGAAACGAGGTGCAGACATCCAAGTATTGTAGTAGTCCTTGATAGAGGCAAGGATTGCTTGACGGAGAAAGTCTAGACTGTTTGACTTGTGTCTGATTCGATCGTAGACTCTCAAAGACATGTCTGTCAGAAAAGGTGGCTGAGATCGACGAAGGTAGTATGTACGATTTGCGTTGAGGATCTTTCCGTAGTGACGGATGCTGAAACAGAAATTCTTCACCATGGCCTCGCAAAGATCTTCACGTCCATTGATGAGAAGACCTAGTGTAGCCATATAGCTGTCCCACCCGTAGAGCTCATTGAAACGACCTCCTGGGACCACGAAAGGTAGCCCTCGAAAGTCGGGCTCGCCTTTGGGCGTGTCGGCGACGCGTTCCATAGCGATCGCGAGGAGACCAGGTGCGTCATTTAAGTCACGAACGTAGTCATCTGCTTCTGCAGACTCATCGGCTGCACATTCGTTAAGCCAGCGGACGTCCAAACGAGCAGCTGGCTGTTCTCTGGCGATACGGGTGTAGTATTGAAAATACTCAGGAGCACCTTTGGGAATATAGATGCGCGGTCGTGGATCAGCAGTCCAATCTTTTGGATCGAAGGCGACCTGCAGAACGTTACTGCCATCGATACGTCGAGTGAGGTTAGGCCAAAATTGGTCTCTGATCAGGCGAGACATGCGGCTGACTGGATTCTCATTCAGGCGTGCTTCGTCAAGAACGATCTGCTTGCGACCGTAGAAATCGGCGAGCGTGAGCTCTTGGAGGAGGTTACTGAGCATGTATGTGCCACGAATATCGGAATGTTTGTATCCACCCGAATTTGCTGTCCGGAGCTGAATAGTTTTGGGGCCATGGTCCTCTATCGTGATCTGTACATTCTGATCTGTATCTTCTTGCGCAAGGAGGGCTTTCAAGGTTTCTTTGACATCAACGAGATACTGTAGATGATTGACGCCTCTAGCATCTAGATGGCATCACAGTCAGAGATATTTCACGCGAAAGGATGAGCTGCAGGGCTGACCTTGGCTCGCTCGTCTTCCTGTCGGCTGAAATGGCACATTCATCGGGTTTCGGCTAGGGTCAACCTGGCATTTTGGCGTTAGTCAAGTGCCTTTGAAAAAGGGGAACGCATGACGATGGCAGTTCAAAACGAATATCAGGGTGCTGGGATGTTGATAGTTGAAATTCGTACTCACAGCAGACATGGTACGACTCTTCGCAACCTTTCTAGGGGCGTGCGATATGCCATAATACTGTTGTGGCGACGCGTAGACGTCAACATCACGAACCGACTCGTGGTATGTTGAAGTGCGATGCTTGCCGCCGAAAGGCGAGATATTCGAAAATGGCGTGTGAGTTGAGCGTGCAGATTGCTGCGAGCTCATGCTCTGCCCAAAGGTATATCGTAGATGGTGGTCGAAACGTGGGTGGAAGTTGAGTCGATTATATGTGGTCACGAATGGAAGAAGCTCTTTGTTTGATGACCGCTGCCTGGACGACCCTCTCGAGTGATGAAGGTGTGAGCCGTCTTGTGGCGAGCTCTGGTAGGGAGCACAGGTATTTAGTTGAAGCCTGCCCAGGTGGCCCTGGACGATTCTTGGTACTGAAGATGACGGCGTGACCTCGTGGATCGGTGCTTGAATCTGGCGGTAGCGGATTGCTTCGAGCCTGCGAGTCTAAACTTCGAAGGTGTCTACTGGATTGCTTGTAGATGATCAGGTGGACGTATGAATACCCTCGAGCTCTGTTGGCGTATTGCAGCTGCCCGAAAGTGTGTGCGCAATATCGTGCTTATAGAACAAAGAATTGGCGTTTCGCAGGAATTGGCGAACGGTCAAAGTAATAGGAAAGATTTGGCGATGTCTCACGATTGTTACTCAAGCTTTTGAGGAGCTTCCGTCAAGAGAACCCGTGATCGATTGTTCAATCGCTAGAGGAGAGTCGTTCTTGGTGCGCAACCCGCGCTTGTGCTTTCCTCGAATCACCGACAAGCAAGTATGTCACGAAAGAAGAAGAACAAGGCAATAGTGGTACTGTCGGTCGCTTTGGTCAAATGATTAGTGAATGCGCTTGCCGCAGCGATCCATGGATGCGAGGCATGCCTTTTCTATCCGCTCTCACTTGCCTTGCGAGACCAAGTAAGCTCCGCTATGAAATCCTTTCACTGTGAGCGGTGATGCAAACAATGAGAGACGTAACACAATGATTCTAGCACGCTCCCACGAGCTGAAAGTCCCATCTCATCCCTGGATGCTTACATGGAATGACGGGCCAATCACTGCCCCAGCGGTGGCCAAAAGAGTTTGAACATAACATCGAGCAATTTTCGAGGTTTTACAATACTGTTGATGGTCGTGTAGAGTCGTAGTCTAGCGTCTTCTTGTCAGTAGTTTAGATTTGGGGGCCTTTCTTCGCCTGACGAATGCGAGACGTCTCATGTGGAAAAGGGAAGGCAAATCGCCCGATCGTTGTCATGGACGCTGGGTCTCACCCGTCTTCGCGTGCAGGCCGTTGCATTGGGCTGCCTCATTGAGATTTCATGTTGTTCTTCACTGGACAGTAAATAATGTTGATAACACTGCATTTTTCATTCACTATCATTAATTAGATCTTAGCAATTTCGATCGGCCCCTTGAGCCGGTCAAGGATGACAGGCTGGAGCTCGTCCATTAAAGAAAGGTCCATTCATGACTTAGATCGTGGAGAACACAAGCTCCACAAGACGTCTCTGTGGAACATATCAGCAGAGCTAGCCTTGGACACGGCGCACGTCATGCGACCGGTCCGACTTTGACAATACGCCATTTTTATGGTGATGCGCAATTATTCGTTACAACGGAGATACGGTGAGGCGGGCATCCTGCATCCCTGCTCGGTGTACATGTGGCATCTGAGGATGTCCATTGTGCACAGCTCTGAGGCGACCTCAGCAACTGCGTGGCAGGAGATCGGCATTCCGTGTGCCAGGAATCTAGTTTCGTGGCACTTCACCAATCAAGGTGGCGACCATGGCACAAAGTTTCAGAACTCCCTCGTGATTGACGTTGAATTAGAAATGCAGTTGCGCTCTTGGCAGCAAAGCATTCATGTATCAATCTCTGTCGTGTACTTGACGTGATCATGCACTAAAAGCATGACATGATGTTGTCAGATTACGGCCGACGCCTCTGCATGGTCTTTTGTTGGCGCGGTTGGCTGCCGTACGGTCGCCTTGATTCAGGCCTCTTCATGCTGGCGCCCAAGTTGATGTCGACTTTGGGAGGTACAGGAAATCCAAAACCCTTGGCGACCTTCTTCAAGTCGAGGCTGTTGATGTCGAATACGGATCGTAGCGAGTGTGAGCCATATGCTTGCAAATATGATCGATAGCCATCCTTGGCAGACTATTACAGACGGATTAGCATTCGTGCCAGTAACATAGAAAACAAGTCAGATCGACTTACCTTGTTGAGATAGAAGTTCTTGCCGATTAACATCTCGAGTTGACTCTGAATGTCTAAAATCTTCTTTGGTGGAATCTCAAACTCGACGAGAGGGACCTTGGCTTCCTTCAGGTGGCTCAAGAAGCCAACCTCATTCGGCTGCAGGAACATCAAACTCTTGCCTTTTGCATTAGCTCCTCGTGCTGTGCGTCCAACACGGTGGATGTAATCTCTCGGGTCATCCGGCGGGTCGAATTGCACAATCCAGTCTACCGCAGGGATATCTAGGCCTCGCGCGGCGACATCTGTGCAGATCAAAGTACCGCTTTTGGCGTTGCAAAACTCGAAGAAGGTGTTGGTGCGCTTTTGTTGCTTTTGCTTGCCATGGAGGTCCAGGACGGGGAGATCAATGTAGTTCAGTAGCTCGGAAAAATACTTGACGCAGTTGCAGCTGCTGAAGAAGACGATGATCTTCTTCAAAGGATGCTTCTTCAAAAAGGTGAACAGTAGGCGGAAACGCATGTCAGCTTCGCAAATGGTGTAGCCTTGTTCCAAGCCCGCGACTGTGCTGTGCTCCTCAGCATGATCGACGTTGATGTACAGCGGGCCTGGTCGCAATGATATCCTTGCAAGATCCTCGACTTTGGTGGTTTGTGTGGCAGAAAAGAGCATCGTCTGTCGCTCTTCCTTGGGCAATATTTTGATGATCTGACGCATCTCGTCCTCGAATCCGACTTCTAAAATTCGATCGGCTTCATCGATGACCAGCGCCTTCACGTTCTTGAAAACGAAGCCTTGAGTATTCTGCAAGTGATCCAGTAATCGACCTGGTGTAGCAACAATCAAGTTGACTCCCTTTGCAAGTTTCTCGGCCTCTGCACGACGGTTGGCACCTCCAATCACAATGCCAAATGTCTGAGAGTGGTGCTCCATAAGTTCGCGAGCCACGCCAAAGATCTGTAATGCAAGCTCTCTTGTGGGTGACACAATAATCACACCAGTTCCGTTTCTAGGTTTGAACCGTAGCGAATGCAGCATCTCCACAGCTGGGATCAAGAATGACAACGTCTTGCCGGATCCAGTCTTCGCTGCTCCAAGTACATCACGTCCCGCCAACAAGGGCGGAATACCTCGGCGCTGGATCTCAGTCATAGTGTCGAAGGGCATATCCTGAATGGCTTTCATGGTCTTCTCTGAAAGATTGAGCTCAGTGAACTTTTGCGGTTCGGCTTTAGTTGACGGTAGTGTCACGCCCAGGTTTGAAGGTAGGTCTGATGTCGTCTCAACTTCAGCATTTGTTGAGAATATTGCCTGCTCGGCCGAGGTCTCGTTTTCGGCCTCTTCATCGAAATCTGCAAAGTCGTCGTCCTCCTCTTCTGCAACTTTCCCAGTGGCAGCGGCGGCGACTTTCTTGAGCTCCTTGTTCATGGCTCCCTCAGACTCCATATCCTCAGCGTGCGTTACCGCAGCTTCATCTTTCTCAACCTCCCCTTCGTGCCTGCGCTCCTTCTTCTCCTTCTTTGATTTCTTCTTGGGTCGTTCGGCATCACCATTGATTTCTCCAGCTGGACCGTCTGCGCCGGTCACGTTGTCACCGTTGGTAGCTTCGCTTTCCCGACGCTTCTTCTTGTCTTCTTTCTTCACCTTCTTCCTTGCCTTGATATCTTCCTCAACAGGATCTTCGGCCTCTGTGCTCGGCGAAGGTAAAGCTCCGGACATCATGGCGTAATCTGCAGGTTTATTGCCACCGTGCTTGCGCTTACGCTTTTGCGAATCGATAACATAGTCACGCGACATTTTGGCGGTTTGCAGTCGCGAGTACAACTTATTCAGTAAATTGCACTGTATGGGGCGGTCTTGAATCGATTCTCTCCGGCGCAAGCAAGAAAAAAGTTCTAAGATGCGCCAAGATTTCGGCGATGATGGATCTAGCGGCTTTTTACTCATCAAGATTATTCACTAGCGCGGCTGCGACGCCTGGCTGGTCTGTGCGGCAGCTGCGGAATGGATTTCCACTCGGAGGTGAAGGGTTTATGTCCGCATCCCTAGGGCCGGCGCATTGAGTGAAGATATATTCCACGAGTGGTATGTGTCGACATACATTATTGAGTGGAGTGACCATAAGCGCAGGATTTCTATTCAATCGATGAATCTAACTATACGATAACACCTTCGCGATGGCGATACCACGACGCCTCTCCACTCGCTTGACGAGCTCAAGCCCTCATTACCAAGCCCTCACCAGCCATCACCGATGTCTATACGCCAGCAGGCGACTTTATGCCACGGAGAAGAAAGCCAATAAACAAGATGGATCACAGGAATCATCATTCAAGGGTCAATTATACAACAGCGTCTATGACCGAATTCAGCGGGAGAAGAAAGATGAGGCCCGATTTGCAGTCTACCGAGATGTTCTGAGGTCGGGGGGAGGTCAATGGGTACTACCTTTTGGTATGTTGTTCTTGCAGCTCAGGATGATGTCTCCTGGGATGAAGCACCAACACGGCTGATGTAATGCGAATAGTCATGTTAGTCGGCGCAGTAGCGGGTTACGTCTACGGACAGCAACAAGTCCGTGACATCGACCCGGCCTCGACAGTCCCGCTCATGAATGCTGAGCCACCGCAACACAACACTGCACCCGCAAACCTAGAAGCGGCATGGACCGACTTTCGAAAGATCGTAAGGGAGGAGAATATCTCAACGCAGGACAGTGAGCTAAAGGCGCATACCGGCAGCGAATGGAGCACATACAGCGGTCCGGCGGAGGACAAGCCATTCATGATTGTCAAACCCGGAAGTACAGAGGAAGTGTCAGAGATCATGCGGATATGCCATAGGAGAAAGATTCCCGTGACGGCATACAGCGGTGGTACTTCTCTAGAAGGTCACTTCGCAGCGACGAGAGGAGGTATCTGTATCGATTTCTCGCGCATGGATAAGATCTTACAATTACACAAGGACGATCTCGACGTCGTGGTTCAACCGGCGGTTGGCTGGGAGCTTCTCAATGAGGAGTTGTCGAAATCTGGCCTCTTCTTCCCTCCCGACCCAGGTCCAGGCGCCATGATCGGCGGCATGGTTGGCACAGGTTGCTCCGGCACAAATGCGTACCGATACGGCACAATGAAGGACTGGGTTCTCTCCCTAACCGTCGTCCTTGCCGACGGCACCATCATTAAAACGCGCCAACGGCCACGCAAGAGCAGCGCCGGCTACGACCTCACCCGAACATTCATCGGCTCCGAAGGCACCCTCGGCCTCGTCACGGAAGCCACCCTCAAAATCACCCCACTCCCCCAAACCACCAGCGTCGCCGTCGGAACCTTTCCCTCCGTCCGCGCCGCCGCCGACACCGTTTTCAAAGTCGTCAATGCCGGCGTGCCAATCGCCGCCATCGAAATCCTCGACGACGTCCAAATGCGCTGCATCAATGCCTCAGGGACCACCTCCCGCTCCTGGGCCGAGGCACCCACGCTCTTCTTCAAATTCGCCGGCACACCCTCCAGCGTGAAAGAACACGTCGCCATCGTACGAGATCTCGCACGCCGAACCGGCAGCCGCAGCTTCGAATTCGCCCGGGACCAATCCGAAGCCGAGGAACTCTGGTCTGCGCGCAAGGAGGCCCTCTGGAGCGTCATGGCGCAGAAGAAAGACGCTGGCGACCGCGTGTGGACGACGGACGTTGCAGTACCGATCTCCCGCCTCGCGGACATCATCGATGAGACCAAAGCGGATCTCTCCCGAAGCGGTCTGACGGGTGCGATCGTCGGACACGTCGGCGACGGAAATTTCCACACTATCCTCTTGTACAACGAGCGCGAAGCGGAGATTGCGGAGGCGATTGTCCACCGGATGGTGAAGAGGGCGATCGAACTCGAGGGCACGGCGACGGGCGAGCATGGCGTGGGATTGGTGAAGAGGGATTATCTCCCGCATGAGCTCGGCGTGACGACGGTGGATTTGATGCGCAAGGTGAGTTTGCAAACCCCTGAAATTTGGGAAGTCCATTACTCCTATACTCCGGACCTGCGTGGCTTGCATTTTTCTCGATTACTGATGTTTGCTATCACAGATGAAACAAGCGTTCGACCCTTTATGTCTGCTCAACTGTGACAAAGTCATTCGCGTGCAACAGCCGAAAAAGGGCGAAGTGCAGGAATGGTAAGGGGAATGCATTGATATTCTAGAGCGAAAGTCAAGTCCATTCGAACTTCCGTCATGATTCATTCAGTCATTATTTCGTGTAATATACTTTCCATGATGCCGTCTACACTGCCCAAAATCCATAACTCTCGACGCACGAGGACAGGTCATCCAGAATCCTGTCAGAATGCGTCTTCCAGGAAGCACTTCTATAGCGGTCATCTATAAAGCGAAATTGCCTCGAGCTTGTTTTCTGAGCACTTTTTGAAAGCATATTCCCAGTCAAGGTGTGGACCGCCGTGCGATTTCCTCCCTGCCATGCGCGTTGGACTGCACTCAGATTTCGCAGATCGATGACTGCAACATTTGTGCTGACTTCGACATGATGCCAGATTCGAGTATGCGTCCAGCATCTGTGAGGCCGAGTGGGCGCAGCTTTGTCGCTCGAGAATTGGACAATCGACGAACGAAACCTCCACTCTGATGCGCTCATCCAAAAATGGTTCCAGGCGTTGCAGTCAGGTTTCCATTCTTTCAGCCTCCACAGCTCGCGTCATCAGATTCGCGACAATCCGCGTGTCAAGATGATCTCTGCCGTTTGAGCGCCGATGCGCGATTCGCCGGAATAATGAAATCGCAGGGCGAGGTCTGGTCGTTCCTGGATCCCGTCTCGGACGAGCTGCAATGGAATGTTTGAAGGATCGCAGAGACGTTGAACTCCGGAATTTTACGCTCCATCCTGATATCCTTGACGTTCGCGCGTTGTTCAGGGAAAGTGACCGGAAATGGATTTGATGTCGAGGGATAAGCCGCAGTTTTCTCAGGCTGAGGTGGTTTGTGGCTTCCGTTTACGACAACCTATTCTTTACGGATGTGTTCGGAATTCGAAAATCCAGATTTGGCAAGATAAATGTCGTAGGATGGATTTCCTTCAATTTCAAGTCAAAGGTTTGCGAGCGGTCCAAATATGCCTAGTAACGAATTTCAGTCAATAAAAGATTCCGATGCCTCAAAGATAATTTCTCGCAACTCACAGTTCATGATGTAGCGTCAGGCCTTTGCTGTGCGCCACAGCTAGCACCTGATCACAAATAGTATTCACCTGGGCCGGCGGCCACTGCAGCCAACGGGTGAAGAGCGCCATACAAAACGCCTTGTAAGATTCCGAGCCGACATAAGCCATGGCGGACTGGTAATTATGTGCCAGGGCATATTCCTGAGGATCCTTCCGGCCGTGGAGTGAGAGCGGGATTTTGACCTTCTTGTGATGGATTTCCACGAAACCGGCCTGTTCCAGGAGTTCCTCGGTATCGTCCCGGTATACAATAGATCGGCCGGCCATGCGGGAGGCATGCTTCATCCATTCCCACCATTGCCACATGGCGCTGGCCTCCTGTGGCATGGGCTGTCCGGAAGCGGTTCGGGGAGTCCAATCAATTTCGATATGTTCGATTTGTCCAGTGGTAGCACGGAGTGATCTTCCGTGAAATTAGCGAAGCTCGTAAATAGAGAAGATCGAACATTCGCTCACCTGTACGCTTTCTTGTAAAGCGAAGCCCAATCATTGACGCTGCCACATAATTGGGCCAAATGCACCAGATCTACACTTCCATCCTCAGTCGGCCACCGCGGAGCCAGGTAATCGACCGGAGCGAGCCAACGAAATTGGTTTCCGGCCTTGGGTAGCTTTCCATCGGGAAGAATTAGATCGTAACCAATGATCTCCGCGCGAGGGTACTTCTTGGCCATTTCCATCATCCAGAATCCGGTCCCGAAGCCAACATCCAGAATCCGGCGTGGATCCGACATCCTCGCGTGATGCAGCCGTGATTTGAGAGCGGTCGTATAAATTAAAGTATGCATGATATCGAGTCGCTCGGCCTCAGTCTGTACGGAGAAAAGGTTAGCAATGCGAGAACCACAAAAGTTCGACTAGAATCCCGCATACATCATCGCAAGGGAAAAGATACATGTCATTTCCAAATCGATAGTATTCCCGCCCATTTTCGGTGAATCTCTGGACGAGATCCGAGTCTGATGTTAACAGCGATGAAATTGGAACACTGCGATCATTCCAATATTGTTGTCAGCGAGACCATTCATTTGTTCATAAAACGTTTCCCAGATCTGAATTCGGCAGCACATGCGATTCATTTCAACGCGACGCTGGCCGGTGCGCACCGAAGCAAGGGAGGACCCACCGAGACATGGCCGAAACGTGCCCATCGCCGAGCGGACTTCTCGCGTAATGATCTCGAGATAACGGCGAGATGACCAGCGGAGCGGCACACATTCAGAATAACTGAAAGGTAAGCAGTGGCGAACTGGTGTGTATGTCGGGTGTGACCAGAAGAAATGTCGAGGAAAAAGTGGTTTTGTGAGAAATGTTTATTAGGCGGCCTCTCCGGAAATCGGTCAGACGTGGCGAGTGTATAACAAAGCGCAAGGGTGGTAGTCGTAATGGTGGTGGAATGGGTGATGACGGTGTCTGCAGAGCGTGAGCGCACCGAGAGCGAGGATTTAGTGTGGCGGCCCTGAGAGCGAAACGGTGTGCTGGAGGCTCGAGCAGACGAATTCAGTGCAGTGCTGGCTGCATGGACTATGTTGTGTGTACTGTACAGGAGTCGATGGACTTTGGCGAGAGAAAAGGGAATCCCAGAGCAGTGGAAATCGAGGACGAGGTCTGTTATTATTATTACATGGTGGATGGAGACAGTAATAATAGCCAGGTCGTTCGGTCCGTGAATGTATGCACAATTCGGCAATGTGTGTGTATGTAGGCGCTCACAAGCAGGCCCTCGCTCTCTCTGCACGCACGCGCTGGGGATGCACGATGCTAACAATGACTTGCGATGTAGTAGTTAGTGCACAGGATAGCAGCAGGAGGACGACGGTAACGATAGACATCACACACACACACGCACACGCACACGCACACCATGGCCACCCATCCACCCGCCCACACACACATGAAGGCACACACAATGGCTTAAACCCAGTCGGTCCATCTCAGCCGTAGCCGTGGACCGCAGCGAGCCCGCGCCCAACCTGTAACCGCGGAGGCGACGGCGGATCTCTCCACGATCAAATTGTCCAGGAGGGCACGAGGGGGCCTGGGTTGTCAGCGACAGCGGCGGAACTAGAGATGGGACGAGGGCACCAGCATAGCGATAATCTACCCATCAATTTCCTCCTCCGGCGAGAGTTTGTAGTAATGATGATGATGATGATGATGATGATGAATAGAGAGCGAAGCATAGATGACCTTGAAAACGTGGTTGGAACGAGCTTCACAAGTGCCTCTAAAATTATACCTACCCGTTGTTGACGCCCACGCTTGCTGCCGCCGACTACTGTAGCAGTGTCGGCTATCATTCACTACTTCAGGTGTGTCACCATCACTATCGGCGTCGGCCAGCGGAGAAGTCTCGTCCGAAAGCATACACGGCCTAGCTGGATGTAATAATAAGTATTGTTCGTTCTCCGGCGGATCTCAAAGGTCAAAGATCCACTAGACAGGGTAAGAGCAGCATGGCACACGCCACTGTGTTCCTTTGGGCTCTTCCCCTGCACGCTCCAGGGTCTGTCTTGGAGGAAAGTTGGGACACGCCGACTCGGACACGGACAGATCTACCACATGGCCCATCCCAGCAAACGCCGACCGTCACCGCATCACCTCTGTCGGGTGAGAGCGACTCGCACGAACCTACACCCCGGATGGCAACAAAGGAAGATACGGTAGGAGGAGAGCATGCCACGTTCTTTGTGCGTTGTTTGCATTGCTCCATATGCCTCGCAAGGGGCAGGAAGGTTACGGGACGTGAGTGTACCTAGGTACAATACACATATTCATCATCCGGATACCAATATGATGCGCGGTCGTGTTGGTGGTGGTGGTGGTAATGGGTGGCAGAGAGCCTGGAATTTCCGAGAAACCGGGGCGCACCTCCTTGAGCATTGCCGTTCCCTCGGGTCGGAGTCCTGCTGTTAGGTGACGACGATGAGTGTATCAGACGCACATGCATGTGGACGTAAGTAAGACACCGTAATCGTCAATAGGGAGGGAGCAGGGGAAGGCATGCCCATTCCTTTGTTGTGTACACGGGTAGAGGGAAAAGCCACATCCCACGCCGCAGGTCATCGTCTCGCTTTCTCTGGGTAGTGGTAACACACGGCCAGAAAGAGCTACGGCAGGTTGAGATGGATCGCGTGCATGCTCAACATGCAATGCACTTGGGCATGCATGCACCTTGCCAGGGTAGATTTCGCTGGGCCAGCTGTCCGGTATCCACCACACTCAGGGCGGGTTGTTTCCAATGGCCGCGAGATTCGCGAGCATTGTACGGTACCCACACTGCCTACAGGACCGCAGCATCTAACACAGAACAGGTGCTATGCGGCTACAGAACTTGGCTCTGGTGTCGTGAGCGCCGGCACTACATCTACTGAAGACGTAACTACCCGCTCTACATCAGCCAGGTCCACCTGCTGATGTCCCGCCAAGGGCTTCCTCCTCGGCCGGCCTTCTCCCGGTTCGATCCCGACGAGCCGGGTAATGGAGGGCCGATCACAGCAGCATTTTGTCTCACCACATCTTGACCATGGGAACTGCGACCGCTGGTGCAACAGGAGGAGTGTGCGCGCTCACGCGTCCTTCCTAATCCGCTTTGTTACCGCTGGCACACACAAAAGTGGCACAATGCCGGGATATGTGAGAGGCAAGGAGGGACTCGACTCTAGTTCAGTTACGGCGCACGAGGCTAGCGCGGTCGTGCAGCAGTGCAAGCTTCGACCATGTCGTCGGGATTCTCTGCGTTGTTCCTCATGACAATGATAATCGCGACGCTCGTCCGGGTTGTGCTCAGAGCTCATTGTCCGGCGACCGGTAGCATTACGGAGACATAGCCTTTGGGAGTCGACGTTGTGCATGAAAGAGCAATCTACCCATGTCATGAGCGAATGCGTGCAGACGCTCATCCGATCGATGCCTTTCACACAAGTCATACATTCGATTCCTCCTTTGGACGAACGTACAGATGAAAGCGTTCCGCATGCTCGGATTCGCAGAACATGACTCGCGAATAGCAAGCAGTATGTCACTGCTGCTGCTGATGGGGCTTCGCCTAAAACTTCCCATACGGAATGGACTAGAGTCAAAGTTCCTGATTGACTTGATCCTGCGCGCTCAAACCCACATACCGTCACGATTTGACTCTATCACATCTATCTACCTCTCGAGCGCAAAGCTTGCCTCACGGATATGTGCTAATAAGTCCAGCGTGGAAGAAATCGGGTCCAACGAGATAGCTTGCCATGATCCGTATGCAAGCGCTTTACCGGCAGAGGCAGAGATCCGCGCTGCCACGCCCACTCGCGCAAGCGGCACACGGAGCAATTTAGTGTGAAAAATACAGGAATTCTAGTGATGGACCAGGACGGGCGTAAAAGTTCGATGTTTGACAGGACTGGGCCACGTGCGGGCGTAGTTTTGCCCGCTTGATACAGTTACTCCTCTGTCTTTTGCCGAGGGGGACGGTGATGGACACCGGCTCCTCGCACTCATCACATTCTCGAGCTGAATCCGGGCGTGTTGCACGTATGCGGACCCTCACGTGTGAATCGCGCCAATCACAAGAGCACAGATCAGATGTGAGGCGGCATGGGAACGGGAGATCGGGACGGGCAGTCAATCGTTCCGATCTCCAGATAGAGATCGTCTTCCGAGATGATTTCACTGTACTTCTTGATCCCCATGCCGTACTGTAAGTGTCCCCCCGAAATTTTCGTCCGGAATTGCTTCACCGCTCTTCCAGCATCACGAAAGAACCGCATGTCCGACGTGCGGGATGAGATTTCGATGAACGACACGTTTAGCCTGAAAGCTTGTGCCGGGGGCAATGCAGTCCTAGTCGTACGGCGCAAGTGGGAAAGCGAACAGTTACAGGCGCACAAACGGTACATTATTGACAGAGCGAATCCTTCGCTCATTTTTTTAGTCTAATTTGTCTGCACCATGCTGCATTGCACGGCGCGATTGCCAAGTTGGTAGAAAGAGAGGCACAGCTGAATGACGATGCGGCTTGCTTCGGGGCGCCCGCCGCGGCCAGCATGATTTGCTACCAACACTGTGGAACCTGGGTGGGTCTCTCTCCTGCTTTGTCTCTCTCGCCCTCCCCTCCCTTCCCTTCGCTTAACGGGATCGATCTATGGGAAATCTTAGATGTGTTCAGCTTTTTCGGGTCCGAATGTGATAGACCCCACCGATGCCGAAGACAGTGCGACCATCAGGATGACTAAGAAATGGTGTAAATGCAATGCTCGCATGTCTTCGGGCTCAAAGTAAGTCGCTGTCTATCTCGGAATTCACCTTTATCAGTCACTTTGGCCGTGAGGAACTGTTACAAACGTGTCCTTACATATGACATGCATGTCAGGATAGTAGCGGTAAAGATCTGCAGAAAGGCTCGCGGCCTTGCGCCCGCTAAATCCTTTGGGCTAATCCTTGGGTCAACTCGCCTCCGAGGCTTTGACTCAATATTCTTCCTCGTGATTGTCTGTCTATTGTGCCCGAGCACGAGAGCTTCCGAACATAAATGATCTGTTGGGGTAGTCCTGGTTTCAAGGACTGTAGTCTGGACCAGAAATATCCGGCCACACCTTCCATATATGATAACGACCAACACCCACGACACCGTCCCCTTGAGCTTGAGGTGAAGCGAATCCGAAGCCATTCCAGATGACATGTGTTGTGTTGACCTATGCCACAAGGTAACGATCATCATCATCTTCGTCGCGTGCTTTGCTTCTGCTATTCCAGGTGTCGGTACCTCAAACTCGAGCCCGTGGACAAGCCGGCCACTCGGCCCGCGCTTCCCACGAAACGGTAGGAAGATGATCACGACTTGTTGTCGTAAACGCAGCATTCGAATCTGACCATCGCGCCTGGGAGGAGTCAACATGTAGCACACATCAATCTGTATAAGTGTGCATGACCACTCGTTCATCGTGGACGTTATTGCAACATTGCAAGAAGCCACTTTGTCCACACCCACCTTGCAGCAGTAGCCGCCGCCCGGAAGAGCCCTGATCCGATGTCAGTGGATCACTGCTGGCCGTCGAGGATCATCGTCATGTCGATCCCTTCGCTTAGGTGACGGGGAGGTGTTTCAGCGCCATGCGTTCGCGTGACATGCATCACTTCACATTTGATGTGAGAAGCCTTGGTTTCAGCATCTGCCGTCCTTCAGATGTCTTGCCGGGTCCGCAAAACGTCGGTACTCTTGACGGCGAGCGGCTCGCAGGAAACTGCGTCAGTTGAGTGCATGGTACGAACGACATGTGACGAGCATCATATCCTCGAACTGCACGTTCATCTTGCCAGGAAATCGTGGTTATCCAATGGACAACCAAGGTGTTATCAACAAGATCAGAATGATATATATGTAACTAGGTAGGCGGGGTGATTCTGTCGGTAACACGGTTGTTCTTTCTCCGTGAGCGTTTGCACCCTGACTCTGTCTCCCGCTGGCCGCACATGAAAAGCGTAGTGTATCAAGCCGAATCTATAAACCTTGGAAGTTCTACAATCGCAAACAGCAGGGTAGGTAGATCTGTCACTCAGTACATCGTGCGAAAGAAAAACCCGGGAATTCAATAACAACCACTGTCCGCTTCACTCTCGCACGCCAATGCAATGGTACATCTCGAACGCTACATTTTGCCCCAAGAAAATCCAAAGTGAAGCCTAGGGACCTAATCCAAAGCACGCCCGATCGACCTCCGCATTAGTTTATCTCTCGCAAAAACTTCTCACCAGCGACGATCCATGTCGGCGCCAGACTACTGCACTGCAAAGTTTCCCAAACTACTGTACAGCCGGAACAGTGGCATGAGCGGGCAGCGTGATTTTTGTCGTCAGCATCTACTACATAGCGACAGGAAAGATGCAGTAGTTTTCATCCCGCCATTGGCCGATCCTATCGCTGCTATGCCGCACGAGTCTATTACGTGAAAGATCGACCCGAAGCTGTGGGTTTCCTGCCAGCGCCGCAAGTTCTGTACGATCCGTGCTCACGGTATCCGTGGGAAGCATTTGGTGTCCGTGGGTCAGGAGTCTGTAACGTCATTGTAGATCCTGACGTGGCGCAGTTGGTGGTGGGGGCCAAGTGAGAAAGGTCACGGAAGGAATCGCGCACAGTGTGGCATCCCGCAAACACCGTGTTCTCAGCTAGGACAAGGGAACATATGATGATTCGTGGAAGGGTACGCATCTGATCTTTTGATCAGGGAGCCTAGTTCGAGCGCTTTCAGGCTCGAGGACGTAGCCCGTCGCCCCGGGAATGGTGATACCTTGAACGAACAAGGGATTGGCGATGATTCTTACTAGCAGTAAGTGTTGAGACATATGAACCGGCCATAGTTATGTACAGATAGGTATGTTCATAAACAATTTCGTAAGCATCAAGAGCAGGGCAATCGAGCCCCGCCGTAAGGTACATTACATGCATTCATCCAACAACTGGTCTGAAAAGGGAGACGAATAGTCCGTCACAATAGTCTAGCTCGGCAGGCTGACAAGCACTTTGTCGCGCCCATCCCGAGGCGGTGACTCGGCCTCTGTGGCCAGTGCCGACTTATCTACAGCTGTTTGCTGGGAAGCGAGCAGGCGCGTATCAAACTGTATCGTGTTCGTGCAAAATGCTATAGTGTCGGGATCCTGCATGGCACATCGGCCGTGTGATGGTTTCAAAGCCATGCAGGACGCCTCGATCTTGAGCACCATGTTGTGCATCACTAGCGGCCGAGTGGGCTGGCTGTCAAGAGCCAGTGACTCAATTGAGGGCCCGAAAGACGGGTAGTGGGCGCGCAAGCGCTACGCGAGAGAATGAGTTAGGAGTGTGCTCCCTCGACAGCAGGTATGTCAGGAGCGGTCTCCGCAGGGTCTACGCTCATGTCGCAGCATAACGAGCTAGTAATTCCTCGATCTTAGGCAGAAGTTCGGGAATGCGGAAGGGCTTTGATACGACATCATCCTACGAAATCCTACCGTCAGCATTGGGGTTACATCATGAGTGGTGTGAGATTTTGTGAGAAACTTACCATTCCGGCATCCATGGCCGTCTGCACTTGTTCCGGTCGAGCATTTGCAGTCACGGCGATGATGGGCACGTGGCCGGTGAGCTTGCCCTGTGCCTCAAATTCCCGGATGCGACGTGTGCATGTCAGACCATCCATGATTGGCATTTCCTGGTCCATTAGAATTACACCCAGGTCGATCTTTTCACTGGCAGGGCGGTCGTCTTTCCAATAAGTGGATTGCATGAGCCGTTCAATTGCTTCACCGCCATGATTGGCCAGATGCACTTCGGCGCCCAATGTCTTGAGCTGCTTCTGCAGTACCCTTTGATTCACAAGGTTGTCTTCCACTATGAGTACCTTCTTGACCATATTAGCAGTAATTGCAGCAGCATCGAGCTTGGCATCCGTGCCCGCAGATTGAAGACGGCTATTTGTTTTATTGCCCCGTTGGTCAGAGTTGAGCGGGATTCGTTTCTGGCCAGTAGCGCCGTCGGTGTCGACCGTTGGAGTCGATGTGCGACGCGCAGACACGTAGAAGCTGAAGATGGAACCTTTCCCAGCCTCACTCTCGACGCCAATCTCACCTCCTTGTAGCTCTGTCAACTCGCGTGAAATAAACAAGCCCAACCCCGACCCGCCATATTGAACATGTGTCCGTGGTGAAGCCTGTGAGAAGCGCATGAAGAGTAGTTTCTTCTCCTCAGGATTCAAGCCCCGCCCAGTATCTCGCACCGAGAAGAGGATGTATACCAGCTCGCCTTCACCCCAATCAGAATCTTTCATGGCATCCTTATTTTTGCTGCGGGTCGAGAAATACTTGACAGGCGCATCAGCTTTCGTGCTAGGCTTCACCTTCGATGCCGCAATCGTGACAGTGATGGTTCGCTTGCTTTCAGGGCTCGTGAATTTGATTGCGTTTGTCGTCAAGTTGATGAGCACCTGCAAAACTCGACTGGGGTCGAAACGGACCCAGTCGAGTTTCATCTCACGGAAAGAGATATCGACGACAAATTTCATCTGAATATCGTTGGCCTGTAGCTCACCTTCGTGCATTTTCAAGGCTCGTTCGACGACATCGAGAGGCCGGGCGTCAACTGGAGTCACAAGCAGGAGTTGCGAGTCAAGTTTGCTCAAAGTGAGAATATCGTCCACAATCCTCTTTTGGTGTTGACTGCAAAGTCTGATGGTTTGCGCTGCATCCAGACAACCGGCGAGCACTTCTTCTGACATTGTAGTGGTGCCGCTGTTCTTCAATCGACTCAAGGAAAGCTCAATCTCGTCGGAACATTGTAAAATTGCCGACAAGGGATTTCGCATCTCGTGGGAGGTCATATCGATGAAGTTTTCCTGCTGGCGCTTCAATTCCACAGCTTCTTCCATCTTGCGAGTTTGTAATCCTTCGGCCCATTTCTGTTGACTGATGTCTGTGATGACACCAAATATACTTTTGAGGCGACCAGTTTCGTCCGTCTCAGGATAGCAAGAGAAGAGAACCCAGGTGTCGCTCTTGATTCCAGTCCGACTGTGCCAGGGAGCCTTGAATCTGAATTCGCCATTGACAGACTTCTTACTAATCACTAGGTCATGCCAAAGCGATGAGACATATGCCTTGTCCTCGACCATGATCGCATCCATCCATTCATCAGGCCCCTGCAATGTTTTGGAGACCCGCGAGATGTGATACCAAGTATCATTGGCGAAAGTAATTTTGCCGTCGCTGCCAGCGATAAACATGCCGACTGGGGCAAACTCAGCCATGCGCGTGAATTTTGTCTCACTTTCCATTGCTTCTTGCGTCCGTGCAGCGAGTTGCTCGGACAGCTCAATGCGATCCAAAGCTGCAAGTTGAGCGGCCTTTTGTCCTCGGCGAATCTCTTCTTCGAATAGCACCACAGATGCCAGAGATGTTGCAAGTTGTCGAGCCAGGAGCTGTACGAACAAGCTATAATCATCATCGTAAGGTCGTCGAGGATTGACACCGAGCACGAGGAAGCCCAATACGATTTCCGCCGTCGTGGTGGGATAAATCGGACAAACGAGCACAGCTTTAAGCGGGTCACCAAAGCCGCGAGGTTCCAGGCCTGCTAGCAGCTCTTTCGGCAGCTCATGAGCATCAGTCCCGAGAAGCACTGGCTTATTTGTCTTCATGACTTCTCTGAAGATGGGACCGAAGCCCTCCTGCCCAGCCTTGAAATCAATTTGCCGTGGGGCGACCGGGTGATCGTCGGGCACACCTAAGGCTCCCTCTAACAAGCATTGTCGTGATCCAAATGTGGAATTGGAATGCATGCTGCTTGTGTCGCTGTCGCTGTCGTCACTGACCGAATACAGTAAGAGGAAAGGGCAGTCGTATTCATTTAGGGCTAAAGAAGCAAGCACCTCGGCCCAGAATCCCTTCACATCTCTCGCGGAGGCAGTTCTCTCGCCTACTTCGCGTAGTGTCAGCATGCGTCGTTCAGCGATCTTGCGTCTTGTCTTTTCGAAGGCGGGATTGTAGAGACCCATGACGCTGCCATCACTGCCAACCATTGGAATGATTGACCAAGAAAAGTAGGTCTCCTCCAAGAGATCGCTGCGTCGAACGAAGAGACAATCATCGTCTTTCATGGTGGCTTCTCCAGTGCTTCTAGCATTTGCAAATACGTCTTTAACTTCGTCCCAGATCTCAGCCCACGCAACACGGTAGCTCATGCCCATCATAGAAGGGTGCTTCTGACCGGCGAGTACAACATAAGCTTCATTGTAAATTGCAATGAGATCATCGCCCCAGTACATGGCTGCCGGATGCGGTGAAGCCATGATGAGATTGCACATCTGCCGAAGATCAGGACTCCAGTTCTCGATCGGGCCCAGGCTTGTAGAACTCCAGTCGATGCTGCGTGCGAATTTGATATGCTCTGGCATGTTATCGGAGACAGGTAAACGGGTCCAATCAAAACATGGTGCATCCATCTCCTCAGTCCGCAAGAGACTCAGTGCGTATTGCTCGGCATCATGCACATAGTCTCCAGGAAAATCGGCGTGCGATGCACTTGGTTGCGGCCCATTAGATACTGATGAATTGTGATCTTGTGGTCCTGCCGTCTGTATTTGACCGGCAGGTGATATGTCCATTTCGCCATTGCTGGTGAGTAAAGGGATAGGAAATGGCGTTGTTGTCGGTGGCACCTGCTCGATAGTAGCCACGACCTCGGCGGACAAGCTACTCGCACTATCAGACGTCGGAGGAATCGTGGTAAGACGGGTGCCCCCGAAATAGTCTGTAGGCTCATGCAATGGCTCGAGACTCAATTTTCTTTGATGAGGTGGAACGCTGTTGCGCGTTGAATCTTGCAATGCGGAATTTGTGGACCCAAATACGCCACTGATGATCCGCAATCGCCTGCGTACCGTGGAACAGTTCCAGGTCAGGCTAGCATAGGTGAAAGGTGGGAGACAGACATTGAGGCTTTCACCATTGACTGCCGCACCCAAGAGCCACACCTTGAACTGCAGGAATGATTCCTGACCGGGCGAGGCTGAATCCGGATATACGCCTGCACAGAGGCTCTGCAAGCCATCATACGAACGCAGTGCCGGATTCGCGAACAGCAAATGTAACGCCGTATGCTCTCCATAATTGCTGCCATCCCCTAGGTCTACGATGAATGTTGGCCGCTCATCCTGCTCCAGTAATTCCGCGATGCCGGTGGAATTAAGCAGCCCCGCTCCGGTATACTCCCTACTACCAATACTCTCGGGGCTGTGACTACGTCCGGTGCTGGCGCGCTCTACGCTGTGGCGATGATACGAAGGGGCGCTGGTCGGTCCTGAACTGGGGTGCGCGGAGGTTATTGTCCCTCTAGCCAGGCTCACCGTCTTCACGTGGCTGTCTTCACTGCGTGAAGTACTTAACATTCTCGCCGCCGCCTCGCTGCTCGAGAAGCGCGGCGGCAGAATCGGCCGTGATTGAGGATGGTTTCTAAAGAATAATGGCGAGGTCGGTTGATCAAGCGGCTCGAACAGGTTTCGTAGGGGCCCAAAGTTTGTGCCGCTCAGAGTATGTTTGGGCCGCGCTTGGAACTGGAGCCGTTTCTGAGAGGGCTCCGACGTAGGGCCGCGATGACCAATGCCTGGAATGAACAGATTGTGATCGCCGTCTCGTTTGCGTTTCGACAGTATGCTCGTAGGCGCTGGTGCAGTCGGCGTAACGGACCCGAACGAAGCTCTTTCCGTCGCTTGTGGTGTTGGTTCGAGCGCGCGAAATCCCACGCTTCGGCGGTGTTTCGGGGTATGTGAAGCTGTCGCTGGCCCAGACGTTGAGCTGTGGTCAACAAAAGTTGTCCATATCGATCGCGATGGTTGGGTTTTCTCTTGGCTAGGCGTCGCTGGGGCGGGAGACGATTTGGGAATGATTGAGTCGGCAGTTGAATCAGCGTGCGCTCCTGGTGTGCGCTCGGCGACGGGTGTCGAAGGGCGAGAAGGCTCCGATTTGGCTGAAACTGCTAGAGTATCCGAGGACAACGACGTCACAGATTGGGATATCTTGCGTTCAGACCGCGGCGTGAAAATAGACGGGTTGCTCGATGTTTGGCTCATTCCTGGCGCATCTCGAGATTGATGCGGCAGGCATGTAGTAGTGGGGCGACAGTTGTGGCCACAGCGGCGACGGTGAAGAAGGTACAGGGAGGCAGCATAGATGTTCTGTCCGATCTCATAGATCAGCGATCCTCGATCAGATCTGCACGCATGTGAGGTAGAATTTGGCAGAGACGTCTGGTCATCACGAGCGGATATCCCTTATTCCTCACACCCACCAGTGTGAATTCGCGGTCTGGTCGGGCAGGAGCGGTTTTACCGTGATGTTGATTGACGAAATCGTCCGACAACAGTGGTGTAGAATACGGATGACTATTCACACCAAGATCCGCGGATGACGGAGGAGGAGACGCCAAAGGCCAAACCGGGGCGAGGCTTCCCGATGGAGGCGCTGCCAAGGAGTTGGACAGCGATGCACGGTCCGAAAGTTCCGTCGGCGGTCGCGAAGCCCTATCCGCAGTCGACTTCGGTGCAAATGTTCGGTACAGATGTGATGTGCAGACTGAGAAGTGGCAACGGTCGAGCATTGAGGGACTGTTATGTGCGTCGAAGATATGTTCCTCCTCGCCCACGACTTGGAGGCGGGATCATCAGGGATTAAGGGCGTTGTCGATTCGTCGCCAACAAAATGCACTGACATCATATTCATCGCCTGACGCCTTGTGACAAAGAGAACGTCGTCTAAACTCGTACGAGCAACGGATCAAATTTCAAAATTGAGTAATGCTAGCCGTCGCGGATTCCAGCATGACGAATTTGCCTGTGAGGGCGATCGAAGGCCTTGAGATGGAGAGATTGTCGCATCATTGCAAAAGAAAATCACAGCGTGCGCCAAGCCAGATTACCTTGAATCTCTGGGAACAAAGAGAATGAATCGCTAGCGCATTCCAAATGTCCCCTGTGTGATCTTCGAAATATGAATTGTGGGTTCAAGATGTTCCTCGTGGGTTCGCTGGCATTGTGTTCCATCGTTCCAGCAACCGGTATCAAAGAGCGGAATGTCAAATACGATCAAGCAAAGCACATCACAGCGCGCACCTTCTCACATAGCAGGCAGCATGCAGCTGGCACATTTCCTCGTTGAGTGCTCTATCGGATACGAACTCGGTCTTTCCATTTCCATGACTGAGGCAACGAATTTATAGCATCGTCAAGGCGAATCTCAAGGACAAATCGTTCATCAAGGAAATAATACAGACTCTAAAGACGTCACGGAGCGTGTTTAATAGCTGTCAGGTGCGACACTGAACTTGCAACGATACTGCTTCTACAGATCGGCTGAAGTTGTGCGTTAGTAGCGCTAGTGCTGACGTATCAAGCCTTCCATAAGGCTTGCAAGAGCTTGACAGATGCATCTGCTTCATTGTTTCAGCGTTTCTGCGCCGTGACTCTGTGAGCCTTCTCCGGACAATTGTTCGAGATCAAGGCGATACTACAGCGCATCACGGAGCAGTCCAGGAATCCATGAGGGCAACTTCGACGACAATCTGATTTAGTCCTTTTGATCATTACCAGATATCGCACGATCTCCATTCACACAGCGTGGAAACGCAGACAAATCCTTGTGCAGAGCTTTAGTTTCCTCAATAGGCAAAGGCCAAGATGCTCTCGTCTGCATTCTGTCGGATTCCCTTGTTGAGCTTCTTGAGCCAGATCTTCATGACCCATGCGGACGCGGCACATGCCAGTGAAAACCCTGCACTTGAGCCCATTGCGATGGCGTAACGCGGCTCGTCTGAGACCGGCCATAGATACTGGACACTGATCAGCGATTCGTTCCGGAAGGCGTCGATGTAAATCGTTAATGCTTACTGGAGTCCAGATGAAGGATGCATTCGCGATCGTGTTCACGATGGCGAGCGAAGAAGCTTTCTTCTCCTTCGTCTGCCCACAAGTCGCCGTGACCCAACCAAGAATAATGCTGTTGACTGCATATGTTCCGATGGCGAAGACGCACATTGCAAAATACCGCGCTCCTGTGTTGAGTGTGGCGGCACCGAGCACGAAGCCAAAGATGGCGACTGCCTTTGAAGCTGTGATATGCCTGCGCAAATACTGAGTCAGCCTTTGACGTATCCGTGAGTTTGATCAATATTTCATCACTTACCACGTCCGCTCATTGTGGTGGCCTGAGCTCCACGACCAAGCAATACTGATGATTCCAGCAATTAGGTAAGGCGGGCAGGTGAGGACGAGAGTGATGGTCGTGTCAAAGCCAAGCGTCTTGACCGCAGTAGGGAAGAAGTTCTTGAAGCCATTAGCTGCGAGATGCATGTGTTGCATGAACGAGAAAAGCCAGATCTTGGGATCTTTGGCGGCTTCCTTGAGTCCAGCCCACGAGCTGGTGTGTCCCTTCGCGCCGACGGTGTCTGCAAGAATTCGTCCATTGGCAAGCTCACGCTCCTCCTGGGTGAGCCAGCGAGTCTGGAGAGGGTCATCGGGCAAGATGAAAGCAGATCCAACGGCGATGATGAACGTCACGATGCCCTGAATGATGAACAGCCATCTCCAGCCAGCCAGACCGGCCAGACCATCCATCTTGAAGATGCCGGCAGCAATCAAGCCCGCAAATGCAGTTGCCAGGATGTTTCCGGTGTACAAGATACTGATACGCGTGGCAATCTCTTTCCGGGTGTAAAAGATTCCGAGGATGTACAGAGCACCGGGGTAATAAGGAGCTTCAGTCACTCCCAGGAAGAATCTCGTCAGAAGCAGACCAGTAAAGTCTTTGCTGACAGCTGTGAGTGTGGAGACAACAGCCCAAAGCGCCATACATCCAGCCATATAATATGATGGACGAACTCTTGTGATGAGCATGTTGGATGGAATTTGGCCGAGAATGTAGCCCTGAAATGAAGATCAGCTGAATGCGGGGCCAACTTTGTCATCTTTTTTATGATGCTTACCACAAACAGGATGCTGACGCAGGTCTGATATTGCGCGCTGCTCAAGTTCAGGTCCTTCTCGAGACTGCTCAAGCGAGCCAGCGCGATGGCATTCCGATCAAGATAGTTCAACCAGTACATAGACCATAACCTGGAGACACGTCAGATGGAAAGACCATTGAATCCTTCTTAACACGCGATAGACTGACATCGGCATGATGTACCAGTCAAGCTTCTTCACAAGCCTGATTTCTTTGGGGTCCGTCTTTCGATGGGCACCGGAGTAATCGAACGTCGGCTGTCGGTCGAGCTTCTCAAGAAAATCATCATTGGTCTGAGTGGGAGAGAGGGTCTCAGTATGAGAGACGATCGTCTTCTCATCAACCTTGGTTGTGGCCATGATGGGTGAGCAAGAACAATGATGAAACTTAAGGTCAAGAAAATGTGATTGATGGGGATTTACCAATCTGATCGATACAGATTTCTCTCATGACTTCGCGCGGACTATCCCAATCTTATATCTCTACTTTTGCCATCGCGACATAGCAAGGCACGCTCGAAATGACTCCATCGTCCCAATAGCCTCTGCACACCACACGGAGCAGACCGGGGTGATATCTTCACCATGCTGCATGATCAACAGCGTTGGCATCTTGGAAACGCCTCGTACTGAGCGCCGCAACACGAAGACAAACTCCAAGAAGGTTGCACATTTGCTGTACTGAAATCCAGTTCTCGAAGTCGATGTGATCCAGAGCTCCGTGAAGGCGTCCCAGACGTGTTACATGCCAAGGCTGACGGTCTTGGTCGTAGCCATGAACTTGTGGGGTCCCCGGACTGAAGCGGGCGATTTGATTGCGGGGTATGTACCATTACCAGCCTCCCATCCATCAATAGTGACCAAGGCAAGACGTATCAACGAGCGATGGTGCAATCGAAACATAGAAGAGATAGGCACCCGGAAGGTGCAGAAACCTTCAATTGAGCTACTTGCATTTTGATATTAACTGCGGGAATTCCTTTAATGCGGGACTTCCGACTGATAGCATTGCCAAGCACGGCGTCCGTCTCGAAATGGAGCTGCGCCGTTCGAGATCGTTGCTCGCGCGAACGCCCCGTGGACATCGCGTGGCAGGACAAAGTCTGGGGTAGACAGGGCGGGTTGATATTTTCGGGACCGGCTAGTCTATCCACAGATACCAGACTACATCTTCTCCCAAGTGGGAAGACCCTCACGATCGTGCATGGCCTGTCGCCGTGAGAGCGGCTGTAGTAGGCATTTGAAGGCTCTACCTCGCCGCCACCATCCTTGCTTTTCAACAAGGTTATTACTGTACCGAACGACTTCGCCGCATTCTACATACTGAAAGTCAGTGAGTCTTGCACGTCTGTAAGCACAATCGTGCTCATGGTATGACGATACATGAACCACATCTTCAGGTTTGCGATCACGTATCCAAGGCTTGTCAAGCTCCGATCCGAGCGGTCTTCTCGAGCCTCTGATCTATAGCCCATCTCCCATCGTGCACGATCTCCAGTGCTCTTTTTCGTTGAGTTCGAAATTCCCAACCGCTGATAACACCGCCAATCTCTTGGCTTACCCCGACACTACCCATGTGTCCGGATCAAGGAAGACGCCGAATTCCAGTCAGGTGTCCCAGTAGGTATTTCCATACTTGAGAAGAACGTGAATAGCCGCGTAGCCTTGGATGGGAGCCGGGAGATTTTCGGAATCAACGCCCGAGCAAGCCACACTTCTAAACGTCGGGTCCATCAAATGAAATCAGCTGACAGCCTATTGGTCAAGCATTTGAGCTCAGGCTGTTTCAATGAGGGACAACTCCTTGGCAATCTGCTTGTGACGGCGACTGGCGGGTTTTGTTGGGATTGAAGGTAGCCTTTACCAACTGCGCGATTTTGAGCCCTTGCGGAATGACTAGAGACGATACAATCATCATCACAGCGCTTTCTGAGCAGCGTCTTGGCGACTGAAGCCAAGGCAGAATCGCACGATATTGCCATCTCCACCTGACTCGCGCTCTCCTCATGTGAAGAGGCTCAGGGCATCCATGGGCGATTCGTGGTCTTTTGGAGAATAGAGCGATGACGTCGAAACGTGTCACAGACAGGCGAAACTCGGGATGTCGAAGCCTTGTGCCATTGATGAAAAGCTGTCACATCGGACGAGTAAAACAATGGTTAGAGATAGCCACCATCAGCGAGGCCGAACAATTCCTGCCGATTCTTTGCAATCACTCGGGAGACAACGAACAACTTCTGTCGTCTCTAATCTGACCCTTATTGTGACCATTGAGCGCAAAAGACTCGAAATGAGAAATCTGCACAAGAGACCCGATCGCTGAAGCCTGACGGTTTGCCCTTGTTTGCGAGATGACAACCAGAGAAAGTGTCTCGACGTAACATAGCATCAGCATTCCCACAGCGTTAGTCAATTGCGCCATTTTACTGAGTGACAGCACTCCTGTAGACCATTAGAATGGCGACCATGTACATTTCTTTAAAATATTCTCAGCGGCATGGTGGCAAATCTATCCGAACATGTTTCCATATTCTTCCTTTGTGCGGACCTCCACGCCAAGTGACATCAAGCTCATGAACTCTATGAGGGCATCTGATTCTGCGCAATGGGCTTGCATGGGTCCAGCGTTTGCTCAGAGCCGGATCATGGTCCACAACCTTGAAAGCTTTCGGTGGTGCACTGAGCAGATTAGTCAGACGAGATGCTCAGCGAGATCAGAAAGGCACACATGAACATTTCTTATGCAATCTCTGCGCATGGATCAAAGGCGGCAGTCGTTGAAATGATGGTCATTTGTCGCATTGGATAGTATTAACGTTAAAATGATGATGAAGCGCTCAGTCTCGTTTGGAGTACGTCCACGGAAGGTTTCGCTGTTCTAACCAGATTTGAGTCAGTTCAGCAGCATCGGCCTTCCCTGCCGCTCTCGGAGCTTCCTCCGGGACAAACGCTTTCTCACCATACAGATAGAGCGATCACGAACGGGGCTTAGAAATGAGGGCTATGCTGCGAAATCGCAGAACTGGATTGCAACTGCAGATCAGCGAGCCGGACTACTGCACCTCATCTCACAGCAAAGAAACAATGATCGAGTTTAAATCATACCATAGGGCTCACGCGATGAGGTATACAACTAATGAGGTCTGCTAGCCTGCACCGGTCCTTTTGTACACCATCGCCAATCCCCGTTTGTCATGCCATCATTCCCGATGCCCCGAGATGTTAAAATGCAGTCATGTTTTCTAAAGGTGTCCGACCAATCCCAAATACAACAATGAGCACCTAAGGACGCCAAATACCTTTTCGATCCCCTATTCATTCGTCGTGTCACATATGGAGCCAAAATCAGGTCCTAATCGCAAAAGCCCTGGTAACTAGGGATTAGTCTAGCCACACAAGAAGTCGCCCATGTGCAAGAAGTCATAAATGCTCTCTCCGCCCCAACAACGCCGTCGTAGGTCGTAGTCATCAACATAGCTGCCGTCCAGGTTTACATATGAGCATCGGACATGCCGATCCCATACGGATTCCTCTCCATGGATCCGCCCAACACGGAGTTGCCACTCATTCCAGGAGGACTGTGGTTGCTTTTGACATCGTCGCCAGAGCGCTTCTTCTCCTTCTTCGCCCAGCGCAAGCCACATGCATTACATAGGGTCTTCGGACCCTTGGGACCTTTACGCCATTCAGGCGAGTCGAGTGTGCCACAATCGGAGCACACGTACTCCTCGGCGACCTTGACCTTCTTCCGCTCTTTCTTCGAGCCGTCGCGGTCGCGATCAAGAAGAATAGCAATGCCTGCGTCACCGCGGATTAGAGCGGGGGATTGATCGCCTGTGCTGATGCCGTGACTTCGCTCGCCTTCCCGGTATTGGAGACCAGTCATGAGTTCGATGCTTTCGAGATGAGTGTTGTTGGCTTCGTATCGCGACATCTTGTCGGCGATGCTGTCGGGGCGCTGCGAGGACATCACAGAGCTAAGATTTTGTTGCGTCAGGGCTGTATTTGATACTGATGGCTTGGCGGGCGGAGGCATTCCCTGGTAGTCAGGCGTCTCTGCTATTGAATCTTCGCCGCGGAACAGCGAAGCAGTCCGCATAGGCGATTGTGCAGGATGCATCGGCGAGATGACGTTGCTACGGTATAGTCTAGCTTGCTCGGCGACCTCTTCCTCCTCTTCCTTTTTGAGCTCCTCTATTTTCTTTTTGAGGCGCTCATTCTCCATCTTATGTTCCAGGAAAGAGTCTAGCAGAGCCGCATTCTTCGTCGGGTACGGCCGAGCCATCATGAAAACTCCACTGCACAGCCCGCCCATTGAATTGGTGGCTGTTGCAGTTGTATTTGTGTCTGTGACGGTGGCTGCCGTTGTTGCAGTTGCATTCGCCGTTGCTCCCTGCGGCTGATTTTGTCCGTACCCTGCTGGCGTATTCTGTGCAAGATTGCCTGTCCGCCCAGTCACGTCAGAAGATATGTGAGGATGTCCGTCGCATTCGAAGATCGCGTAAGATGCGTCATCTTTCTTGAGCCGGTAAAAGAATCGCATGAACTTCCCGCTGGCTATGCTCTCATTGAACTCGCGCCAAAATATACCACTATCGTCCGGGTGGATGAATTCGATCATGAATTTTCCAGTGATCGCTGTAGGGTCGTGTCCTGTCAAGGCTTTACACGAAGGTGATACCCATAAAATTCTGCCATCTGGCGACAAAATGTGAAGAAAGTCTTTCACTTCCTCGATAATACGCTGTGACCAATTCCGCCTCTTAGTGAATTCCGTCAAGGTGCTGGACGTAGGTGGTGGAGCCATGCCAAACCCGGCTGGAGGTGGTCCGGCTCCTGCAACTGGCATGATCGATTCGCTGGGCGTCTGTGTCCGCACACTGCCCAGACTGTCTGGCATTGATCGCTCGAGTGGTAATCCTGGTGGTCCAGTGTGTCCTGACGGTCCGGAGGCACCAAGCTGTCGTGGGTGTTGGGGTAAAGGTCGGGGTCCCGGACCGAATATCTGTGGCTCGTTGGATCCGCCAAGGTCGAGATCGAGGTCCATCGGGAGAGGAATGTCCATATCCATCATCATCGTCGCATCGTGATCCATCATCATTTCCTGCCCGCCGCCTTGGGCTATCCCCATGTTCGAGGGAAGCCCAGAATCAGTCGGGTACCCCAGCGACATCCAGTCCTACTGGGGCGTGATCGTCGTGAGCTGCCTATCCCCACGTATCGGTCGCGGGTGCAGAGTAAGAATAAAGGTGTACAAGAATTGCAGTAGTCAGTCCGGTCTAGTGTTGATCCTGGTCGATCATATACTGTACACGTTGATCACTAAATCGCCATAGTAGTCGGGCTCCATGTGAAATCCGTACGAGGCTCGAGAAAGCGGAGAGGTCATCCGACGCATGACTCGCGCGGCCGCGTGAAGCGCCCGTCCATGCGCGCACGTGAACAAAGCAAGAGGAACGAACAATCGAAGCAGTTTACAGGCTCACCTTTCGTTGATTTAAGAGATTGGTAACAGTCCAGTAGATATTTCAAGAATTGCGCAACGATGATCTGCGTTAAGTGGTTGCTGGTCGTGCATCAATGATGAAGTGAACAGGACGCCATCGACTGTCGCTCACAGAACCATCACCCGCTGCGCAAAGCACATTTCTAGTACAACAGACCACACCGTTGGAAACACTTCATTTCCTTATCTGACTAGGTAGGTAGTTCTCATCCAGGCACAATACAGTCATACTCAGATAGCCGGACAACCTCGAGCCCGCCTCAGACGGAGCATTTCGCAACATGGAAAGGTGTCAGTGATGCAAACGAAGACTCATCATTCATCGCGGTAATCCCGTCATTGCCGCAGGCCCGGGGTGTTCCTTTCACAAAATAATTGAAGCCAACCTTGGAGAAGGTCATCAGGTGCTTTGCATTTTCATCGTCGGCAGGGAGATGCACTGCAGCCGATGATCGGCACGCCGCCGGACTTTGGGTGCCCGTGTCGCCGGCATAACCCGTTTATGTCCGACCATTGTAGTCTTGCCATCGCCGCTTCTTCGGCGTACAAAATTCAAGTATGCCTTTCCTGGCCACAGGCTTCGTGTGCAAGTCTATGGTTTCCTTCCATTCACCCGCCGATGCATATCTACCGACATCGCTGATACGTCGCCTTCTACCTAGTCTGTTGATGCTGAGAATGTGAAGGTTGTGGCGCCAACATCAGGTACACTCATGTACAAAGTTCTAGGGCATCATGACTTCAAACTGTGAGCACTATCCCCCTTCTACCTCTTAAATTGATTGCGACGCTTTTTCCAAATTTATCACCAAGATAATTATCCATCGATTGTTCAATGTCGGACAAAGCCCATACAATGTCAGGCAACGACCAATGTGCTCCTGATGCAGATGTCAGGACTTCTGAGCAGGGATATGCGAACCGAAAAAATGAGGATTCCGAAATTTCCGACCTATATCTGGTTTGTGAAGCATCTGACTGCCTCACAATGAGTTTAGACAGCATGCTAACGAGAAGTAGGTCGATTGGGATGGCCCCGAGGACTTGTCCAATCCCAAGAATTGGCCGTTCCACCGACGGTGGTTGGCGACAGGACTTGTCTCACTTGTCACTTTCATGACCCCGATCGTCTCGTCGATGATTGCGCCGGCTGAGATTTCCATTGCAAAAGATTTGAACATCACAGGCGGTCAACTGCAGTCGCAACTCATCTTCTCTATCTTCTTGCTCGCGTTTGCGATTGCGCCCTTCGTCCTAGCACCTCTAAGCGAGATCTTTGGGCGTATGATTGTGTTACAGGTATCAAATATGTACGGATATCTACCGGTTGCAGGTATTTTCGAGTCCGACATTGTGCTGACCTATGCTAATACAGCTGGTTTCTGGTTTTCAACCTGGCCTGTGGCTTTGCACACAATGAATCTCAAATGCTTGCATTCCGTTTCCTTGCTGGCCTTGGTGCAAGTGCCCCTCAAACTATCGGTGGCGGAGTTCTGTCCGATCTGTGGAAGCCAGAGCAACGTGGGCTCGCTGTCTCAATATACACCTTAGCACCTTTACTCGGTCCTGCGCTTGGACCGCTCATGGGAGCCTGGATTACCGAAAGGACTACATGGCGCTGGTTGGTGCATCCTCGAAAACGACTTCTAGACTCTGCTTACGAAGTTCATTGTAGGTCGTTCTGGGCTATAACAATCTTTGGTGTTTCTGTTCAAGTCTTACTATTCTTCACCCTGACCGAGACGTATGCGCCGACTATCCTGCGATGGAAAGCCGAACGATTACGCCGCGAGACTGGAAACGAGAAATTCCACACCAAATACGAGCTCAAAGATCGTGGTATCGGAGCCGTCATGCGGCGTGCCTCGGTCAGGGTTGTGATACTGCTGATCACGCAGCCCATTGTTATTTTTCTTGCAACTTTCATGGCCCTGACGTATGGAATAATTTACATCATGCTCGTGAGTGTTCAATTGCAATCAATTCTCGTCAATCCACCGAACTTCCAGCGTTGACGGAATTTTAGGCAACGTTCCCCCTGCTGTGGAGGGAGTACTATGGAGAGTCGACCGGCATTGGCGGACTAAACTACATCTCCATCATGATTGGATCTGTCACCGGCATGCAGATTGGTGCACGCCTGATTGATGTAATCTTTCGTCGTCTGAAACGAAAATCGATTAACCAAGAAGCAATTCCCGAATTCCGCGTTCCTCTGATGTTCGTCTCGACATTCCTCCTTGCGGCCGGCCTCCTCATTTACGGCTGGTCGGCACAAGCACGCCTACACTGGATCGTACCAAATGTCGGGGCCGCGATCTTTGCCATGGGCGTCAGCATCAATATGGCCTGCTTGCAGACATACACCATCGATGCGTACCCGGTTTACGCAGCCTCAGCGATCGGCGCAACAGCTGTAGCAAGAGCTTTGACCGGCTTCACGTTTCCGCTCTTCGCGCCCTCCATGTATGAGAGACTGGGCTGGGGCTGGGGAAATAGTGCACTAGCTTTATTGGTATTGATCATCGGCTACCCAGGAGCTACCATACTTTGGGTGTTTGGTGGAAGATTGCGGGCTGCATCGCCGTATGCAGCAAACAGCTGAACTCAAACCGTCACCGTTCGAAGAACGATGGAAGGCGTGCTAATCTAGTCGACCATACCTGGCTGTTGGAGAGTCTACCTTCTTATCGATAATGTACGTCTAGTCAAGCAGGTCCATGTCGGCTCCGTACTCCAATACCACCCATTGACAGAACTTTTCAAAATCACGCGCCCACTCCTTCATCCGTTGCGCTCGTATGCTCTTCCCAAATGAGCCTTCCTTGATCTCGGTCGCCCACTGCTTGGCAGAGCAGTCTTCAAAATTAGCCCAACGCACACTATTTTCGGCCAGGCTAGCCAATCCTTCTAGTCCAAGATTCTCAAATCCCTGCAGAGCCTGCCAGAAGTCGTGTGTCATTCCGGTGGCGCCTTGACCAAGAATCGAAGGATCGTCGTTGGATAAAGAGCACGGGACGCCGCGGGCCAATAAGGCCGGCAGAGGATGTGACATGATACTACCTGTCAGCCGTAGAATTTCATTGCTTACTGGGCAGCTTTCAATTAGGATTCGCTTCTCTTTCACCATATCGCACAGCATTGGATGCTTGTACAATGAGAACCCGTGTCCGATGCGTCGAGTACCAAGCAGTATGGCGTCGAAGAGATTCTCGTCGACAGAGTCTCCGTCCCCAAGCGTCTCACCGGCGTGGAAGAAGAACGGAATGTCCACTCCTGCTTCTGCGCACCGCTTCTTAAACCAGAAAATCTCGGGCACCATGTCGGAAAGAGGTCGACCCATGTCCTCTTGACCGACGAAATCGTAGCCGCCGATGAGATCTGGGAAGAGGAGTTTCATCTCTATACAGTTCTTCATGTCCTCAACTATTCTCCGCGGATCTGAGGCTCGGAGACCGGTCCAGATCATGCGAGCACCCCAAAATCCCTTGCCCGCCTCCGATGACTTGAACGATTCGATCTCGTCCTCCAGACAAGCTAGCATGTTCTCGTGATCGACGTCAGCCTCCTCACAGCCGGTTTTATAGAATGTGTCCACGAAGGTGGTTCGAATGTCTACCCATCTGACGCCGTCTTCGTGCAATTGCTCGAACATCTTCCGCAGGAAAGCACGGAAAATCGGTTCGTACTTTTGCAATGAATCTAAAATCCCAAAGCATGAGACAAATTTCTCCCATATTGCGTTCGGTCCGAGATGGTGTGATACCGCTTCTTCGGGAGATATCGAGACTCTCGAGATAAACCAGGTGATGAATGCGTCTCTGCCGCCGTCAGGAAATGCATCTGCCGCTTGCACGATAGGGATAAGTCTATCGCTCTCGTAGTCTGACGACCATATCGATGGTCCGGAGGAATATGATTGTGGTTTGGCAAACGCAAACCGAAAGACTTCTGTCTGTCGAGATTCGGTTGTGTGCAGTGCTTTCTCGGCTCGGATACACACTCCCTCTGTCTTCAGAGCCTGTTCCATGAGCCAACGATGATCGACCATTGCTGACAAATGACAATGTAACAGTGCACCCTTGGGCATTTTCCTGACGATCTGCCAAAGTTTGCTCTGCTCCATACGTCCTTTGGCGAGAGTAAACATCATGCCGGGATAGATTCCAGTATTGCCTGATCTGGCCAGCTCGTCCTCGGCTGCGGGATTCCACAGCGTCTGTTGTTCCTCGAACCGGATGGCGGAAATGATCGCTGCTGCTTCAGCGGCCATTGGCGATAGGGTCTCGCGGAATGCATGGTCGCTTCTTTGTCGTTTTTCTTGCGCCACTAAAGCATCACGACCGTCAAGATACTTTTGAATGAAGGGTTGATCGTAGGAGGGAACGCCTTCATTGCGAAGCCATTCTTCTTGATTATCATCATCGTCTATCTGTAGAGCATGGACTTGAGCTGGTAGATCTTCTGAAGCCATGGCGTCATCCGTCAATGTCGAATTGTGAAGGTTGTCTCCGCTGCTGTCTAGTTTGTTATGTCTATGTTGGATTTTCAATTGACATTAGCCGCTCTAATGGCCTGTGTGAACTAGACTCAACTGCGCTTGTTGAGCTTTATTTCGTCACTTGGATGGAAAGTTCTTGATATGAATTTGGCGTTTGTGAAATAATTCTCTTCAGCTCGAGGCGCAAGACTATGATCTCGATCGGAAGCCTTCGTACAACAAGCAGGTATATATAAGCCAGTTCGAATGATATGCATCAATACAGATCACTTGTCACAGTGAGATGATCGAATGGTTCACGTGTAGCACCACGTCATTCGTCTTGTTGAGCCCGAGTGTCCAGGAACCCTAACTATCACCCAGCCCACACACGCCCGCTGCGCTATCAAAGTGACGCCCCGCAACTCGGTCAGGGCGTGACCATATTTGATAAAGTCAACTGTCGCTGGTATCTGCTGCGTGACCACTACCTGGCTAGTTTGCTCACCTGCACAGTGACTACCCTCTGAAGCCTCGCCTTTTCGATGATGATCTCACCGCAAATCCGTAGACACATCTTACAGCTTATACTGACATGCGCTTGATTGGTGTACTATGTCGGTCGATGATGGTCACGTCTCCTGGCACGCGATGAACGCGGGCCTAGCACGATACATCTCCTGCTCTTAAAAAGTGTAGTCTTCGCCTTCCTGTATAGCACAGACGTCCGGCCATCGTCTCACAAACCTCTAGGCCTTTCCAAGATGTCGTGGTGGAATTGGCAGGGTCGCTTGTTGCCCTACGCGATCCGGTATGGTTTGCTGAAGAGTGGCTTCCTGGACGCGGAGACGGCGAAAGACCTTGCCAACTTCGACATCTCCCTTGGGAGCAAGAGAAGCGTGGTCGAGTTGAAGAATCTCGGGCTCGACGTTCGTCGTATCAGTGAAGTGGCCCAGCTGCCGCCATCATTACAACTGAAGACTGCTCGGCTCTTATCGCTTCGGCTGATCTTTGTTCGAGAAGGTTATCAACCAAACGTCGAGCTTGAGATTGATGGGATCGAGGTTGTCGTTTGTTCGGCAGATCATAATGGCGAAACGACGTCCGCGTCCGGCCCTGGTCGAGGCCCGAAACATCACACATCAGACGGGATACCGCGCTCACCACTACCTTACGATCCTGGCGGTACGATCTTTTCGAAAACAGACGCCCACCTGCCCACCACACAAGAGATGGCAAGGTCGTTCCTCAAAGATGAGTCGCTTGTGCAGCGTAAGGAGATGGAGACATCAATTGTTGAAGACATGAAGGATATCGAGGAATCTTTCATGAGTGACACTGAGCACGATGATGGAGATGTGGGCACTGGTGTAGCTGGAGGTCTTCCTATATTTCTGTCGAAGATACTAGAGGGCGTCCTCGAGCGGGTAAAATACCGCATCGTGAACCTACGAATCCGCCTGGAAGCAGAGATTGGTACAGACAACATCGATCGATGCCCGATTGCTCTGCAGCTACGCGTTGGTGAAGTTCATGGAACGGGAATTCTGGGAGCAGATGTGGCCGCATACAATATTACTCTGGATCTCATTGCGAGGGATGCAATCATGATCGGCCTGGCATCTGTCTCACGGCAGACCTCACCAACACTCAGCAGAGCCCCTACCCACATGTCGGTCAATGAAGAACATAATTCCGCCATGCTCACTGTCGCACCTGTTCATTACGATGAATCTTCCTCGATACACACCGAAGGCAGCAAGATGTCCACGAACGAGCATGCCGGTGTTGTCGACGATCTTCCTGTCTTGCACGAAGCATCTTCCAATCCCTCAACGCTGAACGATTCACAAATGCAATTTCCTGATGAGACCATCGAAAGTTCGATCGAGATACAAGCAGGTGACGATAATGAAAGTTGGCGTTCTCGCAGAATTCGGGCAGATGGTCTCGCGGATGATCTGTGGAGCTCGATGCTGAATGCCGACGATGCGCAGCTCTCGCCAACTCAAGGCTATGACCAATTTTACGGCCTTGACGATTCACATAAGTTCCACAATAGATGGAACGATGCGCACGACCAAGACAGAAACCGTCTAAATACACGGGTCCCCACGAATATGCAGTCATGGCCTGGACCTAGCCAAGATGGAGTAAAGCCAAGGCTGCAGAAAAGCTTAAAGTCATGGCCGAATCTTGATGACGAGATCCAAGTTACAGACAGGATCGACCGTGATGCGCATAAGGTCGGCCGGGACGGACTGCGTAATCAGCTGAGATTTTCGCAGTCTCCAGCACTGTCGGACTCGCAGCGACCTCCGTCACCAGAAGTCGAATCCGAGACACACGAGAACAATGATGACGATGAGAGTGCTGATGATCAAGACAATGACGAAATGCTGGAGTCTCGATATTATACTCATGAAGAAGCTGAAAGCATATACCTCAGTGCTGTCATGGAGAAAACAACCGCAGTCGTTCCAGGAGCCTGGCACACCGATGACAGTGATACCGACATTTCATTGCATGAAAGAGCACACGAGCGGAACTTGGCAACTCCAGAATACCAGATTCGAGAGACAGCAGAAAGCGTGGCCTCCGAGAGTACTCCTGTCGCATCCGTTTGTGAAACTCCTCGGGCCACTTCGCCAAACTTCGCACCCGCGTTATCCGAATCGGCGAGAAAGTTGCAAGAATCTTCATTTCAACTTCTCTCGATTGACAAAGTATTGGTAGTGTATCATCGTCAACCGGAAATAGCCTCTTCCTCTACAGACACTATCCCTGTCCCGGACAATGCAAAGGCCAAGACTCAGGGCCTTAACAGAGAGATGCCTGGGGCCTTCTCAGCGTATTCAGATCTATCTCGTTCACGACAAAGCCTAGCTAGCTCTCTGTACTCTATGCCAGAGAGAAAATCAGAGCCTCCCAAAACCTTCAGTGGGTTAGAGTCAATTCTGTCGACCCTCAGTGTAGGCATCGGTACAATGAATTTGCGTGTGGATATCCCATCGAGCCGTGTCTTGTACAATCTATGTACAAAGGTAGTCGCAGATTTCCCAGACAATCAATCGTCAAGCAGCTCCGAAACGAAGGAACCCGGAATCAATGCCCAATCTACAAACGCTATTACTGTCAGGGTAGGCCTGGAGCGGCTCGCGGTATCGTTATGTGATCGACTCCGACCTCAAATTCAGAGGACCGGAGCTGGACCATCCGCCGACTCTTTAGCCAGTCTGATCTGTGAACAGATCCACTTTACGAAGACCGAGGACACGAGCCTCCAGATCAAGGCTTTCAAAATTTTGCTCGGTGACCGGGATTTTCTATCCCTCCGGCACGATATCATACCCATGACAGCATCACGAAAGCTGTCTGCCGACGACTATATACTTGATCTCGTTGTTTCGGAGCACAGGGGCGGCATCAACAATAAATCAATCACTGATGTTCAGTTGGAAACCGCATCTTTGATGTTGCATTTGGATCTGGTTACTGTTGATGACATATTTGGCTCCTTTGGTGGCCTCAGTGGCATTCTGGAGTTTGGCGGCTCGATCCTTGGAGATAGCATGTCGAGTGCGCCCACGATCAAGCCCAGTCCGACAAAAGGCGTCCGCTTCGCAACTAAAGTTGACAAGATCGAGAGTGTTTCGCATGAAATTAAGTTCAACGGCCGAATCAATGGCATAAATGCAACCTTGCAAACAATGCGTTGCTCTTTGACGCTCCGGACAACCGCGCTCAAAGTCATCCATCGACATTACGGAACTTCCGTGTCGCTCAGTCATATCATGATAGAAGGGCCTTTCAATGAATCCTTTCTCGAAGCGCCAATTTGTGCCGACATCTCTGGCCTAAGATTAGAGTTCCAGAACAGTCCTCAGGACAAAGATCTCGAGCGATTGTTGTCGCTTCTGACACCCTCCAAGGACAAGTATGACAATGACAACGACATACTGATCGACACTCTCTTGCGTCAACGACGGAAAGGTGCAGTTCTCAAAGTTGTGGTCAGTGACACAAAACTCAAGTTGAGTTCTTGGAGCTGCATTCCTGTTCTCACTACTTTGGGCGAAGACTTTTCTCGACTTTCGGCTGTTGCCAAGTATCTCCCTGAGGACGAGCGGCCTGGAATGTTGGCACTCGTATGTCTCAGGACCACTGAGGTTCGCCTCCCAGTAAATCAGGATTTTGGTCTTCTTCGAGTAGTACTGCAAGACGCCCATCTGGCTCATGTCGGTCTGCCGGCTCTTCTTGCATTAGCCATTGGCAAAATACAAGCATCGCCGGTAGGAGGCCCTGATTTGATTCACACTCTAGTACTGTACCCGGCTTTTGAAAACCTGCCCGTCTTGATGGCACGCCTCCTTGGCGATGAAGAGGAACCAACTTTGAAGATCAAATTCTTCAACCTCGCGGTAGAGTACAGCGTTCCGATGCTCAGGGGATTAATTGGCTCAGAATCAATTCCTGAGGCGGAGCAGTTAATTATCAACATGGCAGAGTCAATCGCAAGCTTTTCCATGACCAACACACCCAGAAAACCTGTGAACAGGTCTACAACTACAAGCGAATTCTCTGCAGCTAGCCAGAAGAAAATGCGCCTTGACATGCAAATCCATGACTCAGCCATTGGCCTTACTCCTCAAAAACTGACGTCGAAGGTATACTTCGTTCTGAATGACACCCACATATCGACCATCGTTCCCCCGGGCGACGTCGTTAAGGTCACGCTGAGGCTCAAGAAAGCGTCTCTGTACATGACAGACATCGTGATTGAGCAGCCACCGAGCTCCGCATCAGAGCAATCTCCACATACACTTCAGAGTATCGAGTGGCTGTTGTTATCCCAGGGGTACATACCGATTGGTTCAGTCATGAAGGCCGTCGTTATGGTCCAGGTCGCAGATGATCACCTGGATTCGGAACAGAAAAATGTAGAGGTTGACTTGAAGACGGAGCTATTCCTCCTTGAAACTTGTGCCGATTCTACCGCAACCTTGTTCGCAACCTTGGGAGATCTTGCACCGCCATCAGCGCCTAGCAAGGATGCCAAATATTTGACACAGCCGATCACGATTGAGGATATGATGGCATCATTCACTGGCGAGCCATATGCAGAGCCCGTGGCACTGCCAGAGACTTTATTCGACGTTGACGACGACATCAGCGCAGACTCGGATCTTCTGTATGATGTTGCCGGATTGGACGTCGAATCTCGGCATCTTTTTGAGGAGTCCGAGATGACTTCGAGCTTATACGGACCGATTGGCGATGTTTTCGATCATGATGATCGAGACAACCTTGGGAATGATTCGACCGTGTCGCACGATCACTTAGATACCGTCGCAAGTTTGCTGGAAGATGACCCATTTGAGATGCCCGACATCCCAGAAGACATCATGAGCGACACACACTTACTTCGAGCCCTAGACAAACAGCAGTTTGCTTGTGTGGATGACAAAACTGTGTCCCTGCTGCAAGAGGACGCAGAGAAACCACATCCCACAAATATCACAACCAAGAACAGCAACGTACCATTGAAGGTGCGGGTTCGGGACACCCACTTAATATGGCAATTATATGACGGCTACGACTGGCAACGCACACGAGATGACATTGAGCTCACAGTGGAACAGGTGGAGCTCAAGGCTGAGGAGCGCAAGACTCGAAGACGCGAATCACATAACCATGTAGATGACGATGAGTCAGTCATCGGCGATTTTCTGTTCAACTCGATCTACATTGGCGTCACAGCAGGTCATGAGAACCAAGACCTGAGAAGGGCTATCAACAAAGCTATCAATGATCAAGCTACCGAGACTGAGAGCGTCGCCGTGTCTGGAACATCCCGACCGACGAACTACTCTTCCTCAGGCCAGCCGCGTCTCGCACCTCGGCGCAGTCGCCTGAAATTAGGTCGAAGCAGAAAGAATAAGATCGCATTTGAGCTGAGAAATGTTGCCGCTGACGTCAAGGCTTTTGCGCCCGGGAGTGGTGATGTTGTGAATACCGTCAGTCTGCGAATAGGGGATTTCGAAATCTTTGATCGAGTACCCACATCGACATGGCGCAAGTTTTTGACGCACATCGATAACAGTCCTCGTACAAGAGAAGTTGCTCGACCAATGTTCGACGTTGACATTCAGAGCGTCAAGACACTACAAAGCCATTCGGCCTCAGAGATGCTGTTACATGTCTCTGTGCTCCCCTTGAGATTGCACGTGGATCAAGATGCACTCGATTTCATCAATCGCTTCTTCGACTTCAAGGACGCTAGACTTACCTCGAACGATCCACCCTCCGAAGAGCCATTTATCCAGCGACTTGAAATTGACACTGTTGACCTCCGCCTTGACTACAAGCCAAAGCAGCTGGATTATGTTGGTCTTCGGGCTGGTCGGACTTCAGAGCTGAAGAACATCGTCACATTGGAAGGTGCAAATATCCAGCTGAAGCACCTGATTGTATACGGACTTCGAGGCTTTGACAAGATTCATCCCACGCTGAACGACATATGGGTGGAAGACGTGATTCGTAACCAGCTGCCTGTCGTACTTTCGGGCATAGCGGCCATGCGTAGTCTTGTGAATATTGGCACAGGATTTCGCGATGTCGTTGCCATTCCAGTTCGGGAGTATCGGAAAGATGGCCGCATTGTTCGCAGCATCCAGAAGGGAAGCTATACATTTGGCAAAACCACTGCTTCAGAGCTGGCCCGTCTCGGTGCCAAGGTCGCGCTGGGTACTCAGACAGTCCTTACAACCGCCGAACAATATCTCTCACCCGCTATCGGATCATCTTCTCGTCCTAGCACAATCCGTCGCGTCTCAAGCGATGGTGGCGTGCACGAAATTTCCGCCGGCGAAGACGAGTCCGAGCAACGATTGGTATCAGCTTACGCGAACCAACCATTGGGCGTGTTGGCTGGACTACAAACGGCCAGAAGACAGCTGGAGCATGACCTTTTAACGGCGAAAGACGCTCTGATAGCTGTGCAAGGCGAGATGATGGATAGTCGAAGTCCGGGAGATGCCATTGCTGCTGTCGCCAGACATGCTCCAACACTACTCTTGCGACCTGTGATCGGCGCCACACGAGCTGTGGGCACAACGTTGCTTGGTGTTGGCAATCAGATCGATCGGAGTAATATGAGACAGATTGAAGATGTGAGTTCCTTCAACGATGTTTGTTTTCCAAACTCATCACTGACTTGTGCGAACAGAAATACAAGCCGCATTAGATGACATAATGCCTGGAATGGCGTTTCATTTAGTGTTGATGTCCATTACAGTGTGTAGCACTCTTCGTCACGTCTTTGCGGCATTGGGAGAGGCTTGTGCTCGAGTCATGTCGTGAGATTGAGAAAGATAACGATCGAAAAATGAAATTTGCATGTGAAGGCCAACATCACTTCGCTTCTATCAGTTGCAGACGAACCATCTTGACATATGGAGCAGGTTGCCCAGAATAGTCTTGACGAGCCGTGACCAGCTGCTAAAATCCGATCAGAGTTTTCAAGTTTTCCAAATTGTGATATGTCTTTATGCGATCAAGCTCAATCTGGAGTTCTTGATCTCAGTGCCGCTGCACTTAGGTGGCATCCACTGTTTTACACAAACAAAGCAAATATGTGGTCATACATCACACGAGCAGTGTGTTTGTATATTAGGTACACGCAGGTCGCCTTCATATTCATGCGACATCGCGATCGAGAGGCGCAGGCTGGTCTTCCGAGGCGCGAGCTGGAACGGCGAGTGCGCCACCTAGCTCACGATCGAGACCACCCTCGAAGGTCCGTGAAACCGCAGGCTGGAGATCAAATAATTAGATCACGGCATTGCTTGGCCATGTCCGTCGAAACGTACCTGGTCGGGGTATAGTTGGTACACAACAGCACAAAGTACACCCACAGAAGCCACAAAGGAGCCCTGAAAAAGTTAGCGACATATTCACGCTTGCGTCGTGGTTTAACGTCTATGCGTACGAAAAGGACTGCTCCCCAGCCGGGCTTGAAGTGAGTGTATTCATCTGGCGAGAACACTCCCAGAATGTCGTTATCTTCGTGAACAGTCTCGCCGTAGTTTCGCTTCTCAATGGGATCCCACCACTCCCCGTAAGGATCACGATGTTGTCGCTTTATCGGGAGCGCTGATGTGAGAGAAGGGTCGGGGTAGTTGCCGTTCTGCAAAACAGCCTTGTCAGCAATATGGTCTCGTAGCAAAAGCCTCGCCGCTCAGGCATCCTCTCTGTCCTTCCGTGGACGGTTGATCTTTCCCCTTCCCATCTGTCTGCCATTCCACGCTCACGCTGTCTCATATCCACTTCCGTCCAACAAGAGCCATGCATACCATGTTGGGATCATCTCCGAGATCTTCCGAGGCTTGCTCAGCCTGGCTGGCTGCCTTGTCGTCTGTCGCTGGCCTGGATGTGACTGAAGCAAGTCGTCGCTGCGTGTTGCAAAAGGCGGGTGACGAGCGTGCGAACTGCGCGCGAGGCGTCAAACGAATGGCTGATCGGAGGCTGGCCATGTTGTCTCGTAGAAGCCTTAGACTCTACTTGACGTTATGAAAGTGATAGTATTCGCGGTCTCAAGCACCCTCGAAAGATAATCATTAAACCCCAATGTCGCTCAAGCTTGAGCTGCAGTCGTGAACGTGAACGGGCTTGGCGGCAGTCGACAACGGCGCTAACCACAACGGGACAGCCACATCATAGGCTTCACATCTGGAGAGCGGGACTTCGGAATCTTTCATTAATAACACACTCGCCTACGCGACTTCCAGTCGATTTGACGCGTTACATCACTTTTATTCGGCGCATCAAAGTTCTCAACACATCACACGCAATTCATCGACTAGTCACCGCCTGATTCTCAACAATATCGGAATGCTATGCTACATTGCCTGAGACGATGACAACGTACAGGCTAGTGACGAGGCTCGCTGGTAATGACTGTGCACTCGACTGCGGAGGCGCAAGCGCACAGCACACCACATGCCGATAAGGACGAGAATCGTAACATTGCGACAACGGCCTCGGACTCGTCACCTTTATCGGCCATTTCGAATCATGATTTCTCAGATTTCCTTCCCTCTATGGAGTTGAACTCTCCACCGGACTCGCCAATTGTGAAAAATGGCGCACCAGAGGATGCCACGGACGATGTCACGGACCCAACGAAAGAGGCAACAGACGGAAGAGATGATATGGAGTTCACCGGAGATTCCTTGTCAACGTCTGAGCCATCAGCGCAAACACACTGTAAGAAACGGAAGCGCCCTGCATCACCTCCATGGCAATTTCCAACTGCAAAGGTTGCAACCTTAAAAACGGCAGATGGTCGTCGTATATCGGCTCGAGTCAACGCAGAAAACCCAGCGTCGAGCGAGACTGATGAGCGTTCACTCGTCAGTGGAGCACAAACATCGAAGCCGAGAACGTCAAGTCCTCCATGGAAGAAGTTTGGCGCGGAAGGACCTACAACTTTGCAAATAGACGGCATGCGTAAGAGCGGCCGTGTAAATCGGGAGCATGGTGAGGAAGCGAAGCGCACAAGCCCTCGTGGTCAAAAGAGGCAGGATAAATCGGCCGCCGGGAAGAGTGTGGAGTCGAAGGATAAGCGTGGGAGACCATCGACGCCGAAACGACCAAAGCGGAGTTCAGTCAGCACTGCGCCTCTCCAATCGCACCCTGGCCGCCCTTCGAGTTCAAATGCCAAAATTGCGTCACTCCAGGCTCAGATTGCCGCACTTCAGCCCTCGAAATCTTGTTCAACGTCTCACACAGACAAATCTCGAAAGCTTCAGAAGCGTTGCGATGTGGAGAATACAGTGGAAGAGCTATCTCAGCCGGAGCGTTCAACTGAAGCTCATCGAAAGTCCAGGCGAACAGGCAGATCTTCGCAGGCAAATGAGGACGTAAAACCAACGCCAACGATCAAGCTGCGGCTGAATGCTGCGAGGAATGCCATTGAGCCTCCTCATCCCCAAGCAACCCCACCGACGCCGATCAGACCGCCTCAGCAATCGCTTTACCAAGTGCTGGAGAAGTATGAACTGAGGGAACTCCAACAACCGTTCATCGAAAGTGATAAAGGTCAGCCAGATGCAGATTACTTCCTCGGACGCGCATTGGAGAAGGCAATAGAAGAAGGGGCCATGCGGCGAAGGCTGCTACAAGAAGCTCAATCAGGCGGAGTGTTGAGCCTGGAGCGACTCAGCTTGTTCCGAGACGACCGACAAAGAGATCTGCAGGCACAGTATGGACACCATGACCACCTGGTTGCACATGCTTTGTACCTACGCCAGTTGCAGCTCCGCGAGAAAACACATCACCGAATCATTGCGAAAAAGATTGCCCAGGAAGCTCTTGAATACTGGCGAGCGATGCATGGGCCAACAGAAGAGGACATAATTGAAGAGCAGAACAACGTTTTTAAGATGATTCAGAAACAAATTGTCGCGGACATGAAAGCAAAGTGGGATATGGTAGAAGCGCATGTCAGAGAGGTGAAGCGAATTAGATGGGAAATGCAAGAGAAACTCAAGAAACAGGAGTTGCTGCGAAAGAAGCTAGACACTGCTCAATTGATGCTTGCTAGGCAGCGAGGAGAGCTGGATAGCGATATGGAGGGTGAGGAGGACAGCACTGGCGACATAATCAGCGATCGTGACACTGAAGCGGAAAGTGAAGGTGACGAGGAAGCCAATATGAGTGATTCCTCGAGCATTTCGGAGAAAGAGGATGACGAAGAGGAAGGGGATATGGATGAACAAGCGCTCGCAGCGTATTTGGCGCAACGACAAGCCGAGCCGCCGGATAAGGTTGAGCATGATGATGACGCGGACAATTCAGGCGAAAGTGATGGGTCCGACGATGATCGATCATCTTCCGGAAGGGACACCGACTCAAATGCTGTCACTCAAGGCGAAACTCCAGCTGTTCAACACGATGAAGAAGATACCAAAGTGGAGACCATCCCCAAATCCGATCCGGGCGGCGGTAGCGACGACGACGCAACGGTGAAGCCGGAGCGGCGCGCAAGAACTCGCGCTGTCGCCTCAAGATCTGTCTCACCTACGCAAGACGAGGTCGAAGCCGAGAACAATTTTTCATCGGACGAGTCGACAAACATGGACTCCGAGGATTATGATTCTGATGAAGACATGAGCGGTTCGGACGAGGAGAATGACGACGATAGCCAAGAAGACGCCCAGAGTACTGATGCTGTCGATAAGAAACAGTCTTCTTTGATGAAAAATTCGTTGTTGGCTCTTTTCAGCGCGAAGGAATTGCTTGTGGAGCGTGACGGCTCGCTTCCCACACCGATGACCAGCGTGGAAAACGGCGGGGACGCACGTTCCAGTCCCGAATCAGTCTCTGAGGAGCAGCTCAAGACCGGAATTGTCCAGGCTCAGGAGGGTGCCGAATTCGAGCACGAAGATGTCGTCGAGGAATCGATCGAGCCCGGAGTTGCCATGGATACAGACTCCGCTGAGGAAGTCATGGCCGATGAGAAAGGAGAATCCAAGGAATTGGCTCCTGCTACAGCAACACCCACCGAAGGTGCTGGAAAGGCAATGGTTCCCGCGGTGCCTTTGCCTAGTCTATTACGTGGTACCCTTCGATCATACCAGCATGCCGGTCTGAACTGGTTGGCATCACTATATCGCAACGGCACGAACGGAATTCTTGCAGATGAAATGGGTCTTGGAAAGACAATTCAAACGATTTCTGTTCTGGCCCATGTTGCGGAAGAATATGCTGTTTGGGAGCCTCATCTCGTCATTGTGCCAACATCGGTCATTCTCAACTGGGCAACCGAGTTTCAAAAGTTTCTTCCTGGATTCCGTGTTCTGGCTTATTATGGAACGCAGGAAGAACGTCAGCTAAAAAGACGTGGCTGGGCGAATGATCCGCATCACGACAATAAAGACAAACGGGGTTACAACGTGGTCGTCACCAGTTACAATATCGCCATGCAAGACATCTCTTCTCTGCGCAATGTCCAGTGGCATTATCTGATTCTCGACGAAGCCCACAACATTCGAAATTACAATAGCCAGCGATGGAAGGTTCTTATTCGCCTTCGCTCAAGGGCACGTATCTTGTTGACTGGCACTCCATTACAGAACAACCTGGACGAAGTGTGGGCGTTGCTCACCTTTCTACGGACTGGCGACGAAGATGACGACTCTGGTCACGGCGAGCTAGAAGAATTTCTGAGCCATTGGGAGCCAATTGTCAAACAAATCTTTCAAGACGGTGCTGACAAGCTTTCTGCCGAGGCTCAGACTTTGGTAAAGCATCTCCATGTTTCACTCCGACCTTTCCTGCTGAGGAGACAAAAGAATGAAGTCGAAAAAGACCTGCCCAAGAAAACAGAAAGCGTCGTGGTTTGCAAGCTCAGTAAGCGACAACGCCAGTTGTACCAGGATTACATGGGTCTTGCAGAGATTAAAGCTACATTGGCCAAAGGTAGCGGTGTCCAGGCTGGTGCAGTCTTGCTGAGTCTCCGGCGCGTTTGTAACCATCCGGATCTATTTGACCCTCGACCTATTCAGACCAGTTTTGCCATGGATGGAAGTCCAATCGACCGATATGGCGCCCGAGAACGATTGATTCGAGAGCTACTTGGCGCGCGCGAGAAGACACCTTCAATGCTGATGGTATCTGTACACGAGGGTCGTCGCAGAGCCACTGTGCAGAAGTGTAGGAAGCTCAGTGCTGTCAACATTTTGACCCGCGAAGCGGATACTATGAAGAACGAGATAGAAGCAGATGCCGATGCTGACCCTGCAACTCTGTTGGGTGCGCGAATTTTCCTCAGATTACAGAGGCGCAGGCGCGAATTACAACGACTACAGTCTCACATCCAGGCGACCGAAGTATCGTTACGCGACGCACCGGTCTATGGAAGCGATCTACGCGAGCTCTTGACCGTGCGGACGACCAAACCGTACACATTTGCCACTCGCCAGCAACCTATCGTCAAGAGCATTCATGCTTGGCCAAACTTCGGAAGTCGACCGCTGAAATTAGCACACCAAGCAGATCTGCAGTCTGTGCACAGCACACAACTTGACACGGACATATACACCATCTCCAAGTACGCTGCAAGATTCCAAGACAGCATCGTGAGATTTGCGTTCGTCCCGCCTGCTGTCACTGCCCCAATCTTGAACATGATGATACCGCCCAAGATGCAAGAAGCCATCCGATCGAGTCCCGATTATCCTGCAGACGCCGACTATGCACATGAAGCTCGGATCCGCCTATCCATCGCATTTCCAGATGCTCGACTTCTTGTCTATGATTCCGGAAAATTACAGCGTCTGACCACCTTGCTCCGGGACTTGCAAGCCCGCGGATCCCGGAGTCTCATTTTCACGCAGATGGTTGGCACTCTCGATATTCTTGAGCGCTTTCTGAATTTGCTGGGCATGCCTTATTTGCGCCTGGATGGTAGCACTGGCATTGAACGTCGTCAACTCTTCTGTGCGGAGTTTAATCGTCCAGACAGTAAATATCAGTGCATGATCCTTTCGTCTCGTGCCGGAGGTGTCGGGCTCAACCTTACGGGTGCATCATCTGTCATCTTCTACGACCTCGATTGGAATCCGCAGATGGACCGACAATGCATGGACCGTGCCCATCGTATCGGACAGATTCGCGACGTCGAAGTGTACAAGATGGTCAGCGAGAAGACAGTGGAAGAGAACATTCTACGACGAGCAAACCAAAAAAGTCTACTAGACCAGACAGTCATTCAAGAGGGCCACTTCACTACTGAGCAGCAAAATGACGAAGACGACAACGATGGCGATGGCGATGGCGATGGCGAAGGTGAAGAAGCCGTCAACGCGGCCATTGAGCGACTCCTTGGTGGCAATGAAAAGTCGGCGACGCAAGCCCTCGAGAGCGTGGAAGATAAAGAGGATGTACAAGCCGCGCAAGCCGCGCGCAAGGAGGACCAAAGCCAGAGCGAACTTGACGCTGGGGAAATGCAAGATGTTCCGGTCGAATCGCTCGACATCGACCACGTCAAGGAGGAACGCCGCGGACACGTCGATGCGTACATGATCGGGTTGGTCGAGGAGGCGCTACGTGGTTGGCAATATGTGCCGCCGCCGGTGAGGAAGCTAGATAAACATGGACGGGATCCGAGTCATCGGCCGAAGAAGAAGTGATGCGCTGATTGGGCGCTCATATGGCAATGACCGTCAGGAGGCTCTGCTCTGACGGAACGGATGTGTATTTGTGATATTTGCTAGCCCTTTCAGCGAGTTCGTTCAGTTGATAGAAATATTTTCCGACATCTTGATCAGTTGTCTCACCTTGAATACTCGGAGACTCCAACAACGCTGCATGGCACAATCTCCACCAGCATCCAAAACCTGGCCATGCGGAGAATTAGTCGTGTCCGCCATCGAGAGAACGGCCGGGATGTGTGCATTTCTTTTGAGGCCATGCTTATCCAACATGAAGCTTCTCGTGTTCTGTACAACTTGAGCAGATGCAACAGGTACAAAGCAAATGCTGATCGAACAGAAGGCACCGACTAAGCTTTGTACAAGATTCGATCCTCATGACGGACTCTATGCCACGCTCGCTGTGTCCCTCCGCAGATGAGTGAACTGCTATTTCGCAGCCGAGGTCGCCAGTCGTAACCCTAGCTCAACGAGATGGACAACACGAAGATCACCTGGGCAGCACCAAATATCCGTCTTTCGAGTAGTGGACATCGCATGTTGGCGCATAGTATCCTACAGTTTCAATAATGGCCCTCAACACTACATTCGCCTGGGGAGGTGCTCTACGACTGGATTCCACTAAATCACCATTCTCCTCCCCAGTCCCGACTACTCACAAGGCCTTTACGAACGTCAAGCCAGTGTCATGGAAGCGTCACAACATTGGGGGAATCCTTATAACAATATACGGCCTGGAAGAAGTCGCTCGGCATCCCCAGAGTATCACATGTCTATGGCTTCTGCACGGTCGGGGCGACACCCAAGATAGCATGGCATACACCGCCTCGGGCCTTCTAGAAGCATGGAACTCGCAACGGAAAGACATGACGCAAAAAGGCCTGATCTGTATCTGCTTCGACCAGCGCAACCACGGATCGAGGATGATCGAGGCGGATCACAACGTCTCTTGGAAGCAGGGAAATGCCACACATGGGCAGGACATGTTCAATTCGTACACTGGCACCGCGCAGGACCTTTCTCTACTGATGACGCAGCTGCCCATGTATCTTCCCTTCAAAATCGACGAGCACATATGTGGAGGCGTCAGCCTTGGAGGTCATGCATCGTGGGTGGCCGTCATGAATGATCCGCGGATTGTCGGTGCGATCATTGTCGTCGGATGCCCTGATTACACCACTATGATGACCGATCGTGCTATTCGGAGCAAGGTCCACTCTACTCTCACAAGCGATCCCCCGGGACGGAACTTTCTTGGCTCGAGCGATTTCCCTCAGAGCCTCCTCGCGGCAGTCGAGCAATACGATCCTGCGGGAATGCTCTATGCCGAACTCGATATTTACGATGGCAAGCGGGATTTAATCTCGACCCCATCGGCGGCCGAACAGAAGCGACTTCGACCGGTCTTGACTAAAGCCCTAGCTGGTAAGAAGATCCTATGTCTCAGCGGTGGCAAGGATCGCCTTGTGCCTTACGGCTGTGGTGAAGGGTTTCTGTCGTGGCTGAAGCGCGCGATCGATCAGCCTACAGGATGGGCTGGGGACCTCAAGATTCGTTTGCACGACTTCATTGATCCTGCTGCTGGCCATGAATTCTCAGCGCCGATGCGAAAGGTGGCTCAAGACTGGCTGTGTGCTTTCCTCGATGGCGATGAAGTTGATTCCGGAAAGATGCAGAGCAAGATCTGAATGTGCGGCAGCATCTGCTCGGGTTATTTACATCAGTTAAATCACTCCTGACGAATTTTCAAAGAAACGTGGGTTGTCCGTATGCAAGGCGACAGGGACGCGTGCTTTCGGTGCGAAAGCAAAAGTCCTCCGACATGTGACATGTGAGCGCTTCACATGGATCCAGTCGACCGGACCTAATGCTCCGACAGCCGGGCTGAACACTTACTTTATGCTGGAGACTAGCTCAACATGTTTCATGATATTTCCTGAGAGCAAGATCATTCGCCTAAAGGACCGGTACCAAAATTTTCACGGACATGATCTCTACATACACCACCGAACCTAGGATTACTCATGCGACGGCTGCAACGCCGAGGATCAGCAACCCACCACCACGTGCTGAGTCACAACGACGATGAACCTCTGCAGACGCCCAGACATGTCAACTCGCTATGCTTGACGTTAGTCGATGTTGAATGAGCTTACTTATTTGCCTCGGCCTCCACCTCAATATGTTTCAACAGACCTTGCCCAAATTTGAGCGCCTGCTCATATGTCGTTTCAAATCCGGACTGTCCTCCATAATATGGATCATCAATCTCCTCCTTCGCGTTTTTCCCCCCGAACTCGCCAAACATCCTTACCCTCTCTACAGCCGCCGCATCCAATTTCCCGCTCTTCTGCGCCCTTCGCGCCATCTCGCGGAGATTTGCGTAATTTGACTCGTCCATGGCAAGAATGTAATCGAACCGCTCGAAATCTTGCGGTACCTGCACTGCCCGCGCCGAATGTTTGTAGTCGGTCAGGCCGTTCTTGCGCAGCACGGCCATCGTGCGTGAATCTGGTCGGTTGCCGGCGTGGTAGGCAGCGGTGCCGCAGGAGTCAATGGTGGAGATGAGTGGGTGTTGTGAGGAGGTGCCAAAATTGGTGATATTTCTGAAGACGCCTTCCGCCATGGGTGAACGACATATGTTCCCGAGGCAGACGAACAGAACTGAGACTGGCTTGCCGGTGGAGGAGTCGGACGCCATTATCTCCAGTCACGAATGGAGAAAGTCGTAATTGTTGCAACAGTTATCGTGCCGGGCTCAGTAATTGAAATACGAATCTCTCCCAGCTGGACCTCTGAGTCTGACTTGCGTTGATAGTAACAACCATGTATTGTTCTTAAGAACAAATTGTTACTGGCTCTCTCGGATGCCTGCGATGACGTAAGTCGGCGGACAAATTCCCTGATAGACCTCCACTTTATCCCTGGAGCATAACGTACCCTACCACCGAGCCGGTCACACCACCGAGCCGGTCAAAACGCGCCCACAACGCGTCTTCGAGCTTCTTCCTCTTATTATATGACAATATTTGCCTACAATGCTCTCTCAAACTGAGGGAAGACTTTCTTTAGCCCTTCAAGCATATATTACCCACCAAGTTCCATCTCTTCGAGCTGCAGCAAATGCATACGACGTTCCATTTGAAACCCTCCGCGAAAGACACCTCGGCATCCACCCACGCGCGCAAACCCTTGCGAACTCG